>NW_013666548.1:186430-195921 GCF_000517525.1 Limulus polyphemus | reverse complement strand
GCTCCACGTTAAAAAATAAAAAAAAAGAGAGAAAAAACTGAATTTTTCAAACGTTTATTAAATATTATTCCGTCTCGTTGGATTATTTCTAAAACAAGGTGTAATCAGCATGATCCGTTACTGAACAACTCGTTAGATAAAAATGAGTTGATCTTTGTCGTTATTTTTGGATTTTAAGAATTATAAAGCTTAGTAGACTTAAGTTTAAAACCCTGTCTTATGCAAAATATTTTTTTTGCTGCCGTTTCGCCTAACAATACATCCCAGTAAGCTGCTGATAAACGACAAATAGTTCAATTTATAGACTAATTTGCTATTCCGAGTTTCTACGGTAATCTCGGATTTGCTGAAGTATCGAAGATAGTACGCCTGAAAACCGCAAGGACTGTGGAAATTATAGTAAGATGGCGCCTTTACTGTGAAAATGATTAAATGTAAATATGCTGAAATATTGAACATATATTTATTGGTTCTATCTTAAAATACATTAGTTATTAGCTTTAAGAACTAAGTATTTTTGATACTACTCCAAAACAAAGCAACGCAGTTTTAATGAAACAATTACAGCATGTGAAAAATAAATAAATATTTAACGTATCCTCACCATCATAAAAACCTGTTTTTTAAATATTTGTAATTAAAACTTTGGAAAATAAAGTAACATGTTCTATTTTTTCCATCGCTTCTTTATTTAATCTTTTTCCGTAGGGTCGAACAGGATCTAGACATTAGCGTGCCGGGCTATGTATCTGAAGGTCTAAGGTTCGAACCATGAATATGCTTCTCACTTTGAGCTATATGGACGTTATATTTATGACAGTCAATCCCGTGGATAAAAGTATGAGCACAGACATCGGTTGTTGTCAGTAATTCTCAATTAGGTCTTAATCTTAGGGGTTTCATACTTTATGCTGTTTAGCCTGTGTGTTATAAGGATGCGTTCCAGTTTAAAAGTACAAATTTACTCTGTATATAACTTGCGGGGTAGTAAATGTATTATCTGTGCGAAATGTCCCACGTTGGCAGCAAATATTCACGATTGTTATTAATTGTGTTTTGTATTGTTGTAAAAATTAACTTTGGGCTGTTCAGAGAATCTGTGATCAAATTTTAAACATTATATATTAACCTTGGGCTGTTCGTGGAATCTAAGATCACTATAGATCAGTGAGAAGCTTTGGACAATTTAGGGATAATGAAATATCACACTATACATCAACGACTAGTTTTAGGCTGTTCAGAGAATGTGGGATCACTATACATCAGCGAATAACCTTTACCTGTTTAGAGATAGTGAGTAGGCCTAACTTCTATACATCCTGAGGGACACACACGAACACAAGTATTTACTCCAATTGCCTTTTTAATTAAAACTCCTCCACGATAATCCAAAATTCTTAGTTGCCATTTAATCTTAACTAAAGTAGTATGGCGAAAAGAAACTTAAGTTAAATATACATTAACTTAAATTCCCACCATGGATCGAGAAACTCCAATTGTCACGAGTGTAGAAAAATGAGGCAAAGAATTATCCATACAATCATCAATGTAGCCACAAAGAATTATCCATACCATCGCTGTTAGAAGTAATGTATTCAACACGATACGTTTAATCACACTTTTCATCGAGACTACATTGATGATTGTATGGATAATTCTTTGAGGCTACATTGATGATTGTATGGATACTACCAGTCTTTTTTTTTTTTCTTTTCTTTAAGATTATCAATTAGTATTTGATTCTACTTTTCTCTACAATTTCCCAAAAATTGTCCGTACAATATGTCATCTAACTTTGGCAACAAATTTCAATCGTAGTTCAATTAAATTAGAATGGATCCTTGAGCCGGTCATTTCATAACTTTTATACTATCACTTTTCTAAACAACCTCCTTATTCAGTAACGCAGTAAAGCAATATGAAGATAAGAACACCTAAATATCGTTCACTAGTTTATTCATGACGAAACTGAATATGCTCTTTATTCATAATAGTCACATTTTACATGCCCCACTGTTGTAGTAGACCAAACGCTACGTTCGGCTGTAGTGTTCATACTTTCGAGATTCACAGTTTCGTGATGAAATTTTCACAGAAAACTCTGGTATTTTCAATATTTGCTTTGTCTATTTCTAGTCCATTGTCCACACGTTCCTCCAATTTTCCTGGTCTTTTGTGAAGCCTAATGCTTGGTAATGTTCACGCATGCAATTTCAGTCTTTTTGGCTGCAAAGCTTCCTTGTAGACCTTGTTTGTGAAAGCCTTTCAACAGCTCTACTTGTGAACGTATTTCTGGAGATGTTTCGAATCGATATGACGTAGATCTTTGAATGGCAGTATTTTTCCCGCCTGTACGTTTTTCTTGGAATCTTTCTTCTTGTTAGATTACAAACTCTCATTTCCAACAACAACAACAAAAAACTAGTGTTATTTTAACATTGAAATCCCCTGGTGGGTTCAATCTTCCTGCAGTATATTTGTCTGTGTAAATGTCTTGTTATCAACCACATACTGGAAGAAACTACTCGTATCAGAAAAATCCTATATTCGCCAATGAGTTTGTAAAAATCTTTAAAGAGATCTTGCTCTGCTGTCCTTGTATAAGTTATACAGCCCGAAGATCTAGTGAGAGATTTTTACTTGTTATTCTTTTGCTTTCACTTCCTTCATTATTATCGATCTCGTAAGAGTTCCAAAAGTAAAAGCATGGTCAATGACCTATAGGTTCGCATGAGGGCGATATCGCTGTGTTTGCTTGCTTGCTTGCATGTGATAAACAAACCTGAGTTTATCTCGGCCCTCTTAAACACATGGTCTGGACACAGATGTGTGACGTCATGAAGCGGAAGAAGAACGTTCGCCCGGCATATCGTTTTTGATATACGTAAATTATAACTTAAGATAACAAAAAGGAATCCATTAAAGGATATCCTCTGATTTTAAACTTCATCTTGAAATACATTAGATGTCTCTACTACGAAGTTTCGAGCTGGCAAACCCAAAACTAATCAGTTGAAATGTTCCAAACAATGGCAAGCATACAGGGTTTCCATTTTACAATACACCATATTCACGAAGAACTTTTTACTATTGTTCTTATCAAACAGGATTTTTTATATTAAAATAAAAACTTAGTCAAAATGAAAAGTATAATACGAAAAACAATCTGTACGTGGTATCCCTAATGTAAAAGAACTTTAATGTGTCATCTAAAATGTATTCTAAATTAAGTGTTATTGTATTCGTATCGGAGCACTATAGCTATAGTTAATTGTTTTAACAAGGTGTTAATGTTTGAGTCTGAAATATTTTAATAGCATTTTTGATAATTAGTTGTTTTACTCTATTATTGACGTTAATGAGTTATTAATCATGGTATATATACTTTTTAAATTGAAATATAATTTAAAAAACATGCAATAATTTAAATTTTGATAAGTTTTTGAAAGACACGACTTATGCTAATATGGCCTCAAATTTTGTTATATAAATTATCCTTAAACTAACCATTCTCTTCCATAAGTTTGGCACGGGTGTTAACGGTTTTCTCAAGAAGTGAAACTTTAATTTTACTGCAAGTACCATTCACCTTTTCAATATGCAGTGACAATTATATTTAACTGGGATAACGAATTATCAATTTTATTCAAGATGATATCCTAATTCTTTAAATACTTGATATCAATTAATCAATATCCAAAACGACGTATTTCGATGGTAATTTGAGTTCCCAGAAGCCTGTGTTGATTAATTAAGAGAAAATAAAATACGGACGAGATTTTTGAAAATTATTTAATATTAGTATTATCACTTGGATTAAATAAAAAAAAATATCCAGATTTAGTAACATTAGTAAACAAAAGTAAGAGGGTAAAAGCTTTAAATTAGAGTTTAGTGGTGCAAATTGTACTACAACGTTAAATTAGGGATAGTACGTGTAATGATACTTTAGGTTTAGCTATAATTCAACTTGCCTGTAAATCGTAAAGCAGGTTAGATATATTGTTTTATAAAATAAATACAACCTAAAGACTAGTTTATTGTCTCTTCGTGACTTAAGTATTAACTTGTATACTTGAATTTAGTTTAAATTCATCTTATAGGTAGTTTATAAATCAGGCTAATTACACTATTATTAGCATTACGTATACATCAAAGACTAGTTACTGTAACTTCTATTTCTAAGATGAATTTAATTGCATTAGTGTGAAGACAAAGTAGTGGTAAAAAAATTAATATAAGTGGTTCTCAAAGGTTAGGCTTAACACTAACCGTGTTGAAGATATTTACTGGCATTTACTATTGAGTTTATTTACAGGTCATAAATACAATGGTTAAGACTAGTGTAGGAATTAAGCGATTAGTTTGTTAAGTGTGATTGGTGCAATGAGTGGGTTTCATTTGGAAACTTGGGACTGGAATGTACTTTTCAAGAAGCTAGTAGTGAAGATGTGCAATTTGTATGTAGAGTTTGTAGGTTGGAGGCTATCCTAATTAAAGTAGAGGTAATAGATAAAGATAAGTGTAGACTGTGGGAAATGGCAGCAGGATTTGAAGAGGAGCTTAAGGTTTTACATGCAAGGAATACATCAGCTAATAATGACTTTCATGAAGGTAGAAAGATTACTATTAGAGCTAAAAGTAGTGGATTGAATTGTAATGAGCCTATTGTATTGAGCAACAGATTTAAGCCCTTGGCTTGTGCAGATGAGGAACTATTAGAGGGAAGAAACAAATGAGGACAGAAGAATATGGATGATAAACTTAAGGAGGTCATAGTTATAGGTGATTCCTTGACAAGGCATGTGGATAATATAGTCTGTGGGGTAAATGGGGAGAAAATAATTGGATGCAGTTTTTATTGTGCACGTAGGGGCTAATGATGTAGGGAAAGGTAGGCCATAGGAGCTAATTAATAATTACAGGGAGGTTTATAAAGGCATTTAAAGAAAAAGGGCATAACTTAAATTTATCACGGATACTACCCAGAATTAATTGTGGGGATGAAGTTAAAAGTAGGTCACTAGGGTTAAATGCTAGGCTTAGGTTAATATATAAGGATCAGATTTGATAGTTGGGCTTGTGAAATCGGGTCAATGGAGAAAAAGCTTTTTGGAATGGATGGTTTACATTTAAATAGGATAGGGGCTGGCTTGTTTGGAAGGGCTATTAACTCAGTTGTAAGGGAAGTTTTTAAACTAAGACTAGACAGTGGTGAGGGCCAGGATAAAGTTAATGTAAAAAGAATGAGGTAGAGAAAAGCTTAGCATAGAAATGGTAAGCTTAATTGTTACTATTGTAATGCTAGAAGTATAAGAAATAAAATAGATGACTTTAGATCACTGGTAGGAATGGAGGATTTTGATATAATTAGAATAACTGAAACCTGGTTAAACGTGAAGGATTTTGATGACAAATTTCTTTGAAATACAGATTTACAGATTATTTATTAGGGATAGAGTATTAAAGATGGGGGGGGGGGCGTAGGGAGGAGTGGCTTTATGTAAAATGTTAGTTATATCCCGTTGAAGTTGAGGATATCAAAGATAATAACAAGAAGAATGAACCCATTTGGGTTTCTATTAGTTGATATAAAGGGAAAAGGCTTTTAGTGGGAATTTGTTACAGACCACCAAATGATGCTGGTGAAATTAGTGAGAAACTTTACAATGAAATTATGATTTCAGCTGTTAATGAAGTCGTAATTATAGGTGACTTTACTTTCAGGTACATAGATTGGGAAATGCTAGTCAAACCATGAGGGAGAAAGGTTTTGGAAACTGTTCAGGATGGCTTTCTTCACCAGTTAGTCAAGGAACCAACTGGAAACAATGCTATTTTAGACTTATTGTTTACTTCAAAACAAACGATTGAGAGGTTGTAAGTTGGGGAACATTTGGGTGCAAGTAATCATTGCTGAATTAGGTTCGATATTTCGCTGCATATGGAGATAACGAATAATATTTTGGTTACAAATTTCAAAAAAGCAAATTCTGAAGAGATGTGACAAGAATTATTTGAATTGGGAAGCTGAGGTATTTGGAGACTGAAATGTGTAAATTTTCAAAATAGTTTTATAAATATTCAAGGCAAACATTCCTTGTAGAGAAAAAAAAGGGAAGCCGCAAATAAATAAAAAACAAAACAGGTTGGCTTACAAAGTATACGACATGAAAAAATTTAAAAAAAGCATTAAAGCTTAAGTAGACTATGAAAGGAGATTATGGAAAATCGGAAGTTGAAAAGACAGGGAATTAGGACATCAAAAGGATGTATGATAAAAGCTTGGCTGAAAATGTAAAAAAATAACAGTAAGGATTTCTCTAAATACATTAAGGGTAAACAAAATGTGTGTGTGTGGGGGGTGGGGGGGTAGGACCCTTGAGAAAAGATAAAGGAAGACTCGTATCCAATAATCGAGATGGCTGGGTTATTAAATTCTGCTTTTCCTTAAGTTTTTTAGGGCCCGGCATGGCCAGGTGGTTAAGCCACTCAACTCGCAATCTGAGGGTCGCGGGTTCGAATCCCTGTCACACCAAACATGCTCGCCCTTTCAGCCGTGGGGGCGTTATAATGTGACGGTCAATCCCACTATTCGTTGGTAAAAGAGTAGCCCAAGAGTTGGCGGTGGGTGATGATGACTAGCTGCCTTTCCTCTAGTCTTGCACTGCTAAATTAGGGACGGCTAGCGCAGATAGCCCTCGTGTAGCTTTGCGCGAAATTCAAAAACAAACAAACCTTAAGTTTTTACTAATGAGAATTTAAGAAATATTCCACATTTTGAACAGTTGATAAATGGAAACAAGATTGAAAAAGATGACTGCATTAATTCTGAGCTTAAGAAAAAATCGGAAGTTTAAAGAACGATAAGGCTCCTGGGCCAGATAATATTTCCCTAAGAGTTTTCAAGGAGGTTAAGGATTGCATATGTGAGCGACTTGCTACTGAATAGTTGGTAGGTAACAGAAGATTGGAAGTTAGCTAATGTCACTCCTCTTTTCAAGGGAGGTGATAAGAATTGTCTCAGTATTTATAAGCCCATTAGTTTTACACCAGTTGTTGGAAAAATCTCATAGATGCTTTGCAAAGTCATTTAACAACGTTTAGAATCTTATTGGATAGTCAACATAGTTTTACAAAGGGAAAATCTTGCCTTACAAATCTTTTGACATTCTATGAAAAGGTTACTGCTAACATAGATGAGGGTAAGGGTATAGATTTGGTGTATCTGAGTTTTCAGAAAGCATCTGAAAAGGTGCCACTTAAAAGGCTTGTAAAATATTCTCTCTAGATTTGAGAGATAAGTTAGCAAATTGGATAGAAGTGGCTCTATGGAAGAAAGCAGAGGGTTGTTATAGATGAAGTTCATTCAAACTGGATTAATGGGATGAAGTGGGATTAAAGTGGGATACCTCGGGGCTCAGTCTTGGAACCTTTGCTGTTTTTGATTTACATCAATAACACAGATGAAGAAATGGCCAATAAATTACTTAAATTTGCAGCTGATATTAAAATTTTGTGCTTTGGTAACTGTGAAGATGCTGCTGATTTATAACAGGACTTGGATCATTTAGTGAATTGAGAAAATAAATGGCAAATTAATTAAGAAATGCAAGATAATGGCTGTGGGTTATCATAATTTGAATTATAAGCATAATTTGTATAAGAGGAACCTTAGCAGTGTCATGAAAGAAAGGGATCTTGATATAATGGTTGATCACTCTTAAGACATCGAAGCAGTGTGCTATTGCTACTGGTAGGGCAAATAAGACTTTATATTGTATCTACAGAAATATTGAATACAAGTCTAAAGAGATTATAACTTCATTTTATGTCATTGGTTAGGTTATATTTGGAGTGCTGTGCTCATTCTTGGGCTCCTTACTTCAGGAATGACATTGAATTGTTGGATAGGGTTCAGAGGAGGGTTAATTGAATGGTACCTGGGTTGGAGGGGTTGTCATACGAGGAAAGATTGAGATTTCATTGTTTTCTCTTGAAAAAAAGTTAAGGTATCTGAGTGAGATGTTTAAGATTGTAAAGGGAATTGATAGTGTTGATGCATCATCCTTTTTTTATACCGAACAGTGATAATATTAGGACTAAGGAATATAAACTTTGGCAGGATAGAAGTCGCCTTCAGCTGAGATAGTTTAATTTTTATAACATGGTGGTTGGTCTTTAGAGTGGGTCGCCTTTGGATGTTGAGGAAGTAGTAAATTTAAGTGGGTTTAAGAGTTTGATAACCACATATTATAAGGGCTGGCTTTAAGAGTTTTTAAAATTTAGTTATTTAATAGTTTTAGTTTAATTTAGAGGATAGGACAGCCAAGATGGACCAATAGGTCCCTTGTTGTCCCAAAACAGTTTTATGTAATCTTTTGGTATTTCACATTGAAGCTCGTGCGTAATAAGTACAGTCTTCACGGCTCGTGCGTAATTTCCAAGCTCAACTAGCACAGCAATCAGTTACGTAGCTAAGCACTGAAAGGTCATAGTCGGGAATTTTCTGAAGCATAGTTGATTTTAATATATCCGATCACTCAAGCAGAATTTTATTTTCATTTGAAAGAGGTGGGAAAGAGTCCATTTGTTATGCATGAAAAATGCTATAAATTTTTATCCCTCTTAATTCAAAACGAAATTGTAGACATTCATGACATGTAGCTTCTTGAGCGGTGGTAGTTACTGCCCGTGAAAGATCGATACCAGCCGATTCTTGCTTGTAAGTCAGTAGTCTGTAAGTTACCCAGAAGCACGTACTTATCTTCACACACTTTCAAAATATATTTGGTTATATAAGAGCCATTGACGTGACGTTTTTGACCAGTTTCTAAGCATTCTAGGTCCTCTAGATGGTGAATCGGCCAAAACTTTAAACCAAATAATGGTATCAAACAGTTTCATACAGCACTGTACTCCAACAATGTTTGGTTCTGTCACTTATTTGGACATTTGTCGTTTACAAACTTCCATGACAGCACTGTTATTATAAATAGTGCTGCTCTCTCCTATTCCTGCGCGTTTTTCTCTTGAACAATCAGTTGAAGACCAGCAGCTGCCATTTCATAAAACACATTCACAGCAAATCTCTCATTCTGGTGTCGTATTGGTTGAATGAAGACCAGCAGCTGCCATTTCATAAAACACGTTCACAGCAAATCTCTCATTCTGGTGTCGTATTGGTTGAATGACTTGGAATGTAGGTGTCGAATATACTTGATCACTTTTTTTCTGCTTTCATTTTTTTCGAATAAGGACTTTAATAGAATATGCTTCCTTTATTTGCTCAACGCTACGTTTGAAGGTTTATAACGCTGAAAACCGGGTTTCGATACCAACTATGGGTACAGCACAGATAGCCCATTATGGAGTTTCGTGCTTTGAAAAAAGTAGAATAACTGAACGTTTAGCTTTGAGTTTTTAGGCGAAAGGCCTCGTCGGCTCTATGTAGTGTGGCTGTTGACATATTATTATTAGTCTTTTTTTTC
>NW_013666548.1:175929-185448 GCF_000517525.1 Limulus polyphemus | reverse complement strand
TTTCTGTTTACAGAACTGCCAACCGTAATAATACACGAATTTACATCCATAATCCTTTATATGTACAATAACCTTGTGATACGTTACGATAATATAATCACAAGTCGGCAAACAACGATTTATAAGTATGATGAAGTGATTTATTTTTAGAGGACACATGCTACATATTTCGACAGAATATTGGTCGATACCTGAAGAAGACAGACCAATGTTTTGTCAAAACATGTAGGTGTCCCCCCCCCCCAAAAAAAAATAAATTACTTCATTATGCTTATAACTTCGCTGTTTGTCAGCTTATTGTAGCATCCACAGTGATTTTGTAAAACGTTTCGGCATCAATACAAAAGTGTTAGTAATATTTTTGTTCATCAAATGTGGCTGGAATAATAAATAAATAAAAAAAAAGATTCCATAGTTGTTTGCTGCTTCAGTTGTTACATTTGATGCTGTACCAGACCAAGATTTCCCTTTCAATGAAACTTGAGATGCTACATCAATCTCATTTAGCTGTAAACTATATTTTCTGTTAAGATAGATTTTGTTTTTTCTTTTCAGGTATACCAGTTGAGATTCTGTAATAGCTATTGGCGAAACGTCAATATTGCTACCTAATCGTTTCAGAATTTTTTTTTTTCACGAGATAACATAATTACTTTATCTTTCAATACACTGTACTTCTCTGTAGAATAAAACTCGACATGGATAACTCGCTTGAAGTTTGTCTTTTGTATGACGTTTGTTCGATAAGATGTTTTTGCTCGATAATAAATTGAAAAAGTTGCTGTTTGTTCAGCTACTGCTTTATCTTTATCAAGTTTAAACCACTCGGTTTCACACACACACTGTCAACGGTGGTTTTATGTCGCTTTTGTTGTTGATTGAGTTTCTGATCCCTTGATTTGAGATTACGAAACTTTAATCACGGATTTCTTAATTCCCGGCTTCGTATTGAAAGCCCATATCAACTGTTCCTGTACTTGTAACTTCGCTATCTTTTACAGTTACAAAACAGTTTGATTTCCAGAACCAAATACTTCGCTATCTTTTACAGTTACAAAACAGTTTGATTTCCAGAACCAAATACTTCGCTATCTTTTACAGTTACAAAACAGTTTGATTTCCAGAACCAAATACTTCGCTATCTTTTACAGTTACAAAACAGTTTGATTTCCAGAACCAAATACTACCCCCCTTTTTTTTCTATCTTATCACAAACTTTTAACAAGAACTGATATAATTAATATCCAACTGCACAATTTAATGCTTTCCCCCCCCTTTTTTTTCTTCATTTGAACTTTTTTAATTTCATCTTTTCTGGCGATGTCGTATCTTGGGGAAACTCTGTGTCTAAGATATTTCTGAATGTTTTTGAGTTTTGAAGGTAATGCGTCTGTGGTTAATATTCAAACTTTGTGTTCAACAATACCACCAGTTTTAGTGGCATTTTTCTCTAAATGATTAATGCTCCTTCGAAAGAAATGAATCACGGTGAATTTTCCTTCCACATTGTTTTCTCATTTCAACATTCTGAGGAAATCCGAACACAATTACGTACTTACGAGGCCTTCCTTTCACTGTTTACGACCAGGAACGCAACGTTTACGAGGTATATTTTTAACAATATCCTGTATTATAATTTAATTTGAATATACGCCTATAATAAGCTGAAGAACGAGTACGGCATAATGAATAAAGTACTGTATTTACATTCAACTTTGTCAACACAATACTAACAATATCAAACATGAGAACTAACACAATACTAACAATATCAAACATGAGAACTAACACAATACTAACAATATCAAACATGAGAACTAACACAATACTAACAATATCAAACATGAGAACTAACACAATACTAACAATATCAAACATGAGAACCAACACAATACTAACAATATCAAACATGAGAACCAACACAATACTAACAATATCAAACATGAGAACCAACACAATACTAACAATATCAAACATGAGAACTGTATCCTTGAGATGGTAAACATGGTAAACGGCCGGCTTCTGCTAATGACTCTTGTGAAAATGTGACGTCAGTTTCTTCGCCATACATTTTCGAGGGCATATATATTTCAATGGGCCTATCGTGCATGTATAGTGAACCCCTATGCTAGCTAATAACCACGTATAGAAACGGGCATGATTAGGAGAATAGCAACACTTGTTTTAGTCATTTCTTCCTGAAGTTGCATATACCTTATGTGGCATTCCAACAGGCTGCCAGAGTCGATATTTAAATGACATTTACTGTTTTTGTCTCTTCTTGTATATTAGTCTTCGCTTATGACACCTACCAGAAAGCACTCTGGAACTTTAACCCCATCCAGCATTAACCATCCTAAAATATACACCAAATAATTCCCCACTCAAAGTGTAGGTCTAGGTGCAAAGATCCTCTTTCTATCTGAATTTGTTTTCGAGTTTTGAGCTTTTGTCAAACTATCATTTTCTACCATTATACGAAAGTGTTTGACCTACAATATGACTTTGTTCTTTGAGTTATACTTGCGTAAGGCTAATTACCAGCCATTACTAATTACCATGTGATCTGAAGACTCAAACTTTATACCAGATTAGCTCAAAAAATGATAATCCTGCGAGCTATGTGGTAAAGCTTCAGTGTGACCTTGACAACAGAGCTACATTCACCCAAAATTAATAATTTGGTCCTTGGGAAACACCTAACTTTAATACCAAAATTTATCAAACTCGGATGAATACTTTGAGTTATTTAAATTTTTCACAACTACAAACCCCCAATAGTGAAAAAAAGTACCCCTGGAATAACTTCAGATATATGGACGTGAATAAAAAGAATCCAATTTTAAATCCAAGTATTTGCTTGCTTCAATAACGTACTTCATCCGTATATCTACATTTTTACTTGTTTCGGTGAAATATATCAAAATTTTTGGCAGTATGTTGAATTACTTATCAATATTTTAAGGTTAACTAATTTTAAATGCATTTCATGTAGTTTATTTTTGTCGTGTGCATGCGATGAATGTATGTAATATTTTCTTCAGCTTAAATACTTACTTGTTTATATCCATTTTTTGGTATATATTAAACGAGTTGAATAAACGACACAGATAAGTAAATGTTTAAAACACTTTTATCCATATAACTATCTGTGATGTCAAGGTGTCAAAATCCTCTGTTTATCTTAATTTATTCTCTACTTTCGACAGTTTATGAAATCCCAGTGTGTTAATAAGGTAACGAATATAGTTAAGTTTCAGTGACATTTCATCTACATACATCAAAAGCTAGTCAAGTGGTCCTTCGAAGACGCTCAACCTTTGAATCGAGTTGGTCCAAACCAAACGAAACTTTTCGAGTTGTCGTTGATCTTCAATATGACCTTGACCTACATCTACCAGAAGTTAAATATTTGGTCCTTTGGGGATACTGAATTTTTGTGTCAAATTTGATTTAAAAAAAAAAAAAAAAAAAAAAAAAAACTAACAAAGGTTTTCGATTCGTGTAGAGGAATAAAAACAAATAAAATAAATGTAGCTTTGCTATTTTTTCTTCTCTCTAACAGTTCTTTGTTTCATTAAAAATCACTGCTATCGATAGAATACAGAATAAAGTACTTCATGAATTTTTGACGAAGAAACATTCAATAAAAGTCAGACGCTGAATTACCGGACGGTAGAGGATCACTGTAAGACTATATGTAGGAGACACTGAAATATAGATAATAATTTCATAAACAAGCTTATTTTCTTAGAGGGAAAGAACCAATGTCACAAGAAATCATGGCTGGAGGATATATAATTAAGTAAGAAAACGATGATATGAATTTATTTTTTTGAAATGACTATATCAGGGGGCTTATTGACCCTGACAACGTTGCACCAAAACTCGGAACGAAGTTATCATGCAAATAGCTACGTTGAACGATAACGTTGTAAATGTACATTCTGTAACAAAGAGAAATATAACTTTTAATATATGACCCATCGCATCTAGTGAACAATTTAATATTAATATTTTTTTTTTCCGGATTAATCCTTATCCCGAAAACTCTCAGAAATTCTCGCGAAAACAATTTACGTTTCCTAAATAATCTTAAAGTGTATGTACACTTGGAAAATTTAAAATCGTATAACTTTAAAATAACGAACGTGTCGTATCGAAGGACATTAAGGTAATTATCATTCGCTCACCACTTTTTTGTTGTTGTTGTCATAAACGTGTTTTGATCTATTGTTTTGCTACTGTTGTAATGAGGTAATATGACATGCCCTTATTACCTTTGATACATATTCAATCGTAGCTCTTGTATCGCTATAGACGTGGGTAAACATTTCAGATACATTATCGTGTACTAGTATATCTTACTTCTATACATCTTTATTAATATGATAGTCTATGTTTTGGTTATTACATATTGTCTTTGTGAATGTACAGAATTGGAGAGTTGCATACAATTTGATATGAACGCCATTTTAGTTGAGAAGGTAATTGATCTCTCTCGGTAGGATAAACTAGTAGAGATCGAATTTGTCCATGTTCATGGTGTTTGTTTGTTTTTTTCTCTGCAGAATTATGCTTGTTTAGTTTGTTGTAGAGTAAAGCCACAACGAGCTATCTGCTCTATCCACAGCGGAGAATCGAACCCCGGATTTTAATATAGTAAATCGGTAGGCTTAACGCTGTTTTGCAAATTGTTCCAAAAGTAAGGCGTAAAACATTGTCTTTTGACGTTCTATAATTTTGGTATAGTTGTAGTATTTTTGAAATACTGCGCCACTACGCTAAAAAAAAAACATACGTGTTCACAAAACATCTTTAACGTTACTGACTATTTTACACATCAAAATGGTACAATTATTGTAGATTTATTTGTGTATATACTTTATTTATATATTTACATAATACTTTAATATCATGTGATACTTTATACAGCCGAGTCATTTCTTAAAATTTCCCCATTATCTCTAGAAATGAGAGTAGCCCAAGATATGACGGTGGGTGGTGTTTACTAGCTTCCTTCCCTCTAGTCTATAACTTCAATATTAGGGACGGCTAGAGCATGTAATCCTCGAGTAGTTTTATGTGAAATTCAACAGAAATGAACAAAGAGAATTGTATACTGTAGTGAAAATGAAATAACTAATATGATGAAGTAACGTATTGTTTTCCTCTCTTATGATAACTCGACAGTTTTATGTGTGTATATTAGGCACATAAAATAAGAGAAAATGAGGGGAACGTATAACGATAATAAATCCTACAACGACAGGTGTGGTGGAAAATAAAGAATGGTGATCCAACTTACTACGTGGTTTATAGGTTGCTCTTGTTTAACAGCACCTATTTCATATTTTTCTGACTTGGAGGCCTCTTGACGAAGGCTATATTTTCCACGAGGGCCTTTCTAGTGAACTATATGATTATTTGATCACCGTTATCCGCAACGCATAGCTTTCGAACAACCAGAGTTTGTTTGAAATTCTCCCATAAATCTCGACACCAGGTATTTAGTAGAGGATCTACTATTGTCGTATGCTGTTAGTTTCAAAGCAATGTGGAACGTTAGAAATACTTCAGCTATTGTAAACTATAACAGTTTGGAACATAAGTGTACAACTGACTATCGAAATTGTTGTAATAACCAGTCGTTCGTTTTACAATAGTGATATAGAATATCGTTAGTTCGCTAGATCTTTTCTGTTATTATGAAACCGTACATCAGAGAATCGGATATTTTGATAGTCCACACAGCAGTAATAAATCTAGTAATAATCTGATTTGTCGGTTGATGTTGCTGTAATACATAATAATTACACAATAATTTAACGTTGATGTTGTTGTAAAACATCCTTACGTGCCAGTACCACATTCGAAGATTAGTGGTGGTGTAGTCTGATGCATCGCAAATTCTCTTCATCATTGCTGTTATTTCGTAGTCTGTAGACCACTTGAGCAATGGTGTTGTTTTAATAACCGAAAAAATTAGTTGTCCACCAGAGCGTTACTGTTGTTGTGATAACCTCAAACATTGTAGCTCACTCGCCTATTCTATGGTTGCATTTATTTTTTTGTAATCATAAGATTTAAAAAAAAATGGGAAAAAGTAGTTTTGATATTGGACGCGATTCATATTTGTCATAAGATGAGAAATGTATTTTCCTGTTTTTTATTTTAAGCCTAAGTTGCTATCAATCAGCATGGTTTTCGTATCTAAATTCTAAACGAATTTTCATGTTAAAACTACTTTAAGTATATTTTAGTGTGTGTGTGTGTTTTGAATGAAAAAAAAACTTTCACATTTCACACGATGTTTTACTCATCGAGCCCCAAATATTGTTTTACTGATGAAATGTAAAACAATCTTCACATTTTCTTGCTAAATACTTTTTAAAATTAAAGACAAACAAGCGTAGATAGCCAATCGGACTATTTTAATTTATTTACAGTATTTAGTTTAATCATACCTACGTTGTCCATGTAATGATTAATTAACACAAGTTAAAAACAAACAAAAAAATATATAAAACGTTAGGAATATATTGTAGAGTAGTTATTAATATTCCTATGTAGAAATAGTTATACGATTCAATTCTATTAGATAAATATGAATTACCCCATAAATATATTTATCAATAAAGAATTGCGTGGCTATCGATTGAAAATCCTAAGGTTAAAGCTTTCGTTACGCCTCTGAGTACGCTCCACAATTTGAGCTGAATACGTGTTATAAGAGTGATAGTCAATCGTGCAATGTAAGGGACGATACTGCTGAATAGTTTATTCTTTTTCTAGCTAGCAGCTCAAATTAGTTACGATATGCCTAGGATGCCGTTCAGGTTTATTTTACTTAGTTTCGGAAATGCACAGAAAAATACGCGATGGATACATGCGCAAGTTATCCCTAATTTTGAAGGATAGATAAGGAGTTCAGCTAGACGACAGCATTTGTCATCAACGTTTGGGCTATTGTAATCGAATAATGGGATTTGATTTTCACTCTTATAACGCAGCCAAAGGTACAAAGTGCAAGTTTTTTCAACAGCGGGCCTCGAACCAGAAATCTAAGTTTACAATAACCGCTGGGCCATTTACAGTCCGATTCGGATGGAAACAATAAATGCTAAGTTTAATATTGCCCCGTCGCGTTTTATAGGTTAAGTAGTATTCATATGTTGTACAATAGACTTCAATCAATCTCGTATTCAACGATCGTATTTCATATTCTGTTGTTATTTTTACATTTTGACAGTTAAAGATGTTGTGGTAACATGCTCGCATCCTCTGGGTAAGAACCAATTTTCATAGGTTATTTGCAAGAGATTCAAGTAATCAATCACGAGAGGGTTCTGTAATGGAATAATAATAATAATAAGACCAGTAAGTAATAATACAAGACCAGCAGTACTACCACTCGCTGACTAAACAAATCTGTTGTGCTATCTCCAGTACTTTCCGCGCCATTAGGAGGAAAACGTAGCCTTAGAATAATGGAATCTGTTGTCAATAACCTAAGAAAACCAGTTTTTAACAACTGCCACCACATTCTCAATTGTGAAAATGTAAAGAAAGCATAACATGAAATTCGATGTTGTACAACATTAATTCGTTTTGAATAAAAAATAATTTCCACAGCAAATTTTGTTAAGGCATTATTGGATCTTGGCCAAATATAACTGTTGTATTCCAATAATGTAAATAAATAAATATGGACATCATTGTATTGGGCAGAGTATGACAACCCATTGTATTGGACATCATTGTATTGGGCAGAGTATGACAACCCATTGTATTGGACATCATTGTATTGGGCAGAGTATGACAACCCATTGTATAGCTTGTCGCTAAAAAAAGACTGGTATATGTGTATGTCTATAATAATAATAATAATAATAATAATAATAATAATTACTACTATTATTATTAAACAATATTTCTATGAACAAGAAATCAATATTCCTTTGAGTATCTCTAGAGTTGTGATTTCTTTTACGATTGTTTCGAAGAAATATGTGAAAAACGAAATAAAACTAACTTTGTTTTAAGGCCTATCGCTGCGTATATGGCTTCCGACATTCTTTTATTACGTATATCATCATTGCAGAGTCCATGTGTGAAGCCATTGTTAGTCGGTAGATGCGTTATTCAAGAAAGTGGCTAATGTCTGACATTTTTAATACCCATAAAGACACTTACATTTTCTTAGTGTGTAGAATTATCGACCTAGCCGTTCATGTAAGCAGCTTTTAACATAATTATCTTTTTTTTTCGGTAAGCAAAATTGGAAGTTGTACCATTGGTAACGAGAGTTTTTGTTGTTAACTGCTCGTCCACATTTCTACACCAATAGGAAGAGAGGAGGATATTGTAGTTATGTTAGTCGTTGACCAATAGGAAGAGAGGACGATATTGTAGCTATGTTAGTTGTTGTTTCTTGCCGAGGTCAAATATAACTTTGGCTCTAAGTTTATTGTTATGTAAAATATCGGAGTGCGATAGAAAGGTTACATATAGTAAAGTATCGGTACCATCTATAACAATAATAATAACTAAATCCCGAATTAGGAATTTTGAAACAAACTTATTCGTAAAAATGAAAGACGTTTTCATACATTTGTATTTTTTTTTTTGTAAATGTTTCTGAAATGCAAGCTTAAATTGTAACAAACAACTTTTTAATGTTCAGACATGTTTATCAGTTATATAGAAACATTAGTTCAGGAGGTTCCGGGGCCGTCTGTAAAGTACATTGTCAAGGGAGTTTTGCTTGTATTAAAATATCTGTAATCATTTAGAAGTCATATCAATAATGGATAAGTTAAAAAAAATACAACGTAATTTGTCTCAAAGATGTATGTCATCAGAATTTATGAGAAGTACATATATGTATAGTTACTATAACATTAACATTTTATGTAATAAGTTTATTATTGATATTTCTAGAAACAGTGTTATAGTATGAGAAGTTGTCAGAGAGTTGGTTGGAATCTTGATCATCGTTGGAAATACCAAATAAACTTGTTATGTAGAATATTCATGGAAAAGTGACTTTTATATTGATTAATATGTACTTTTATTTTGAGTTACAATTTTACGTGAAATAGAATTTCAACATATTGAGTTCAACTTCTTTTTGTTTTATTTCTTAAACAAATATATCTGAAAACAAAATAAGTTCAACTGTGTTTGAGGTTTGCAAAGCTACATTCTTTTCTAAAATTGTGTTTGAAGCGACATGCTTCACAAACAACTTTTCTAGTTGTGCGAACCTACATTCTTTTCTGAAATTGTTTGAAGCGACATGCTTCACAAACAACTTTTCGAGTTGTGCGAACCTACATTCTTTTCTGAAATTGTGTTTGAAGCGACATGCTTCACAAACAACTTTTCTAGTTGTGCGAAGCTACATTCTTTTCTGAAATTGTGTTTGAAGCGACATGCTTCACAAGCAACTTTTCTAGTTGTGCAAAGCTACATTCTTTTCTGAAATTGTGTTTGAAGCGACATGCTTCACAAGCA
>NW_013666548.1:171914-175136 GCF_000517525.1 Limulus polyphemus | reverse complement strand
ATATGTGTGTGTGTGTGTGTGTGTGTGTGTGTGTGTGTGTGTGTGTGTGTGTGTGAGACTTCTATACTGACGAATAGGTGGAAGAAAAATAAAAAAAAATTGTCCGTAGTCTTGTATGTTGCACTTCAAGAAAAAGTATTTTTTTACGTTCAATATAAAAAACAAAAATATCCATGACATTTAATATTGTAGATGCTCAAAATAAGGGATGTTAAAATCCAAATATTCGCTCAGATAAGAGTAACTCACGTGTTGATTGTGGGCACTGTTAGCATTTTGTTTTCCCTCTTGTCTCTCAGTTGAAAATTAGGAACGTTTATTTGCAGGTAGTCCTTTGCGCGAAATTCTGAAATAAACAAACGAACAAAACTTTTATTTGCGAAAGATTTTGGAGCTGTACAACTCCCGCGATGGATACGGCTCTTAGGGTATCTACATCTTTATGTAACTTGCGTTACGTGCAGTGAAAGAAAGCTAAGATGTTGCGGTTTAGAGCTGTCATCAGGATACATAGGTTGATGATGAAAAAAAAAAATGCCATCCAGTGGAGCTGTTCGTGCTATTAAATGTAGAAGGTGGTTTGGTTACTGCTAAGTACAAAGCCATAATGTGTTACCTGTG
The DNA here is from genome assembly GCF_000517525.1 of Limulus polyphemus. NCBI lineage: Eukaryota > Metazoa > Arthropoda > Merostomata > Xiphosura > Limulidae > Limulus > Limulus polyphemus. The sequence goes on along the minus strand of NW_013666548.1, from coordinate 174,515 downwards.
CTATGCCCACAACGATGATCAAAACCCGAATTTTAGCGTTGTAAGGTTGCAGACTTACCGCCATCTCACCTATTTGATGTAAGTTTTTTTCCCTTTGCATTTCTTATCTTTATTTAAGTGTAGTTCTTTTTGACTGTATTTTATCTGAACTATTGCCAAATAAATAAAAAATAAAATTTTACCTTTTCTCATCTTGTGTTTAAAAAATAATGCAAGTATTTGCGGATTCCTAACACAGAATAAAACCAGATTAAAGGTATATACCATATTTTGCATATTCCTCTATAACTTCTCCTTAGTTTTACACTCGCCTGATAAATTCGTTTACGTGTGCTTCACTGACGAGCTTTAGGGTTCTAGAAACTAGAGTTTTAAGCAAATTTTTAATGCCGTTCTTTTCCATTCTTTGTTAAGAAAAACAAGAGTGACAAACGAGTTGTATTTTCTATATCTCTGAATGTTTGTCTACCTGTTTTTAATACATTAAGTCTTGCTCAGTTTCGGTCTTCTCAAAAATTGTGAAACTAACCCACCAACTCTTCCTACAGATTTTTATTTTTATCAAACTAGAAAAGCAAACACACGTAGGTTTAGTTTAAAGATCCAGATCGTTATCGTAGTCGACTCGTCTTGCTCTTAACCTTTTTAAGATTGATCGAAACGTTCTTTGACTTGTACTTCTTTAGTTTTTGCAATTACTCTTCTAACATTTTTGTTGTTGTCTTTGTAATAATATTGACCTTATATTTACGTCTCAGCTTATATAAGTTGATTGAACTGTTTACGACCAACTACTTAATTACTTTCCGGTAAGGATATAAAAGCCTTCTCGAAACATCTGTAAATAGGATTCAAACATAATCCTTGAGAAGAGTAACATAAATGGGACAGAAATTAAATTAACTTGTCTATTAAAGAAGCTGTAATACTCTAAATCATGGATTTACTTGTAATGATCAAATATCTTTTCCCCAGGAAAAGTCTTCAATAAATACCTTGGAAAGTAATTTTTACAGTGTTCTTCAAGGAACGGTTGTTTCCTTCCTTGATGTATATAGTGTAGGATTACAACTGCCACTTATTAATGCATTTCCGCGAATTTCTTTGATTTAAAACACTCGCATCTCTTATCTCGTCCACAGTATTCGAACCCAAGTTATATAATACTTAAACTTAAAGTTCATCCAGACAGGTCAGCAAAGTTCTCGGATAAGAATGATTATAGAAACCTCGTATTTCTTTCCTATACCTGAAGACCGTTGTGGTTGTGGCAGATGTATAATGCTGAAGATATAACAGAAATGCTCTAATTGTAATTATGATATCGAACATTTTACGTAATGTATGTATGTATGTATGTGTGTGTGTGTATGTGTGTATGTCTATTTTCCTACCCTTATCAAATGATCTATATTCGGAAGTTCTTAAATAGTACGGTGTGTGTGTTTTTACGTGAGCCCTCGGTGTGCTATTCTAGAACAATCTTATCTTAGAAGGTCCATACTTGCGAAGCCTCTCACGTGCGTGTGATGATAAGCTGAATGAAAGACAAAATATGATATCTGCCATTATTTTCTCACTGGGATAAATAGTTGTCCAGAATCACTGTACAACGGGTATTCATTTTAGTAGACAGAACCGAGAGATTGCAGAGACGATCTTTTATTGATTGTGCAGACAATGGGTTCAATATTCTTGAAACTATGCCATAAGGGAAGTGAGTAATGAGATGGGTAGAACTACAAGGTTAATATTTGGGGAGAAACCAGAGGCTTCAAGAACACTTAGCTTCTATGAACTACATGTTGAAATACAATTCTGGCGTTATGACGCGTTTTCGATAATGGTTTACGTAAGACTCTGTCAAACTCAAATCAACGGAATATATCGAAAGAAGGCATAGATAATTATATTTTCAATGTAAAGAAATTTGGCTTTTATAAAAGAAAATAAGTTTGTAAAGGCTTAAAAATATCGAATCTTCATTATTTTTCTATACTCTAACTATACTGAAATACTCTAACGCTACATCTATTTAATCGTTCTATTAAAATAGTTAATAGTCGGCGATATAATTAATATAAACATTGCTTTCTATTATCTCCAAAAAATACACGGTTTCACAATGTTTATACTTAAGACTTTTTCGTTTTAATTCTACCGTTTAAGGATTATGCACTCGGTGTCTAAGACTAATCGTCGTAGTCCTTTTGTTTTATAGTTGCAATCAGTTATCACTTAAAGATTCACGATTTTTTTTCCCGCCAGTGTTGCTTAGACGATTAAGAAGGGATTGGTTGTTATTTGTTGGCCAGATTTCGAGATATTTAATCGAGCTAGACCACAAATAATGCGTAAAAAGGAAGCGTAACTTGTTCTGGATGAGAAAAACCAAAATCTGGCATGACGCCGAAAGTTGGCTCAAAACATGTTCTAGCTTGATATATTAGTGTGGTACAGTAAAATACTGTGCTTATTCCAGACATAGGTCTCCTTTTGTCCTGGATTTTTATTTTTTTAATTTTAAGAAAGGTAACACAAACATTACTGTTTGAAGCGACATGCTTCACAAATTCTTTTCTGAAATTGTGTAGCTTTGCA
>NW_013666548.1:169805-170983 GCF_000517525.1 Limulus polyphemus | reverse complement strand
TATATATATATATATTTAGCAAGCACAAAGTGCATAACTGGCTATTTGTGCTGTGCTCACTGTCGATATCAATCTGATTTTTAATATTTTAAGCTCTCGCACTTATTGTTGTTGAGCCATCAAGAGAGGAACACAATTTATTATTAAATTCTTACGCTTTTCGTGCACAAATTTACAGTAAAAACTTTTATTATTAAGAGGGAAGGAATTCTTATGTTCTAAGTAAACATCTATAAGCGTGAAACGGAAATATTCTAATTGTTTTTGTTTTACACTTTTTGCACAAAGTTATACCAAAGGCTATCTGTGCATAGCGAGCCTTACTTTTTTATCGAATAACTAGAAAGAGAGAGATTGCCGCATCAACAGCGCCTACGGCCAACTCGTAGGCTATTATTTTACGACCATCTAATCCCGGTCACCAAACATGCTCGTCTTTTCAGCCGTGGGGTCGTTATAATGTTGGTCAATCTCTCTTAGTTGGTAAAACAGTATCTCAAGAGTTGGCGGTGGGTGTTGACTAACGACTCGAGCAGCTTTGCCAGAAATTCAAAACAAACTTAACTTTTATGATCGAATCGTGTGATTTTTTTTTGATTTTTTTTACCTTCTTATAAAGCGTAACCACAGTTCTAGTGTAGAGCGCATTCCTCCAGTACCAGTTCGTGAACGAACCAAGAATCTTGCTATTCACTGTTCAGGCATGCTAACGACTAGGCCACGTCTGGCGTAAGATAGAGGGAAGTATCTCTAAAAGTCTTTATATAACATTTATTCGTTTGAACACAATAGATTAAGAGAATAGTATTTGTATGTATAAGAGATTCTTGCTTAAAGTAAACAGACGACATCTAACGGTAGGCTATTACATAATAAAATACCGGATTAACATAAATAGACTGAAAGGTAACGATTGTAATATAAGATATTCGTATCAAGAAAATAGACTGAGAATTAGCTCTAGATATAGCTAGAACATTTTGGTGTAAAGTAAACATGCGGAGCGCGTTTTGGGGGCAACCAGCCGCACACCAAAAAAAAACCCTCCGATTCAGAGTCCAAACACGTTAATAATTAATCAAGTTTGCATGGAGCGGCCAAATGGTTAATGTTTCTTGCAGTAAGGAAGTGTACGTTCTGACCCCCATATTACAATGATTAGGCAGAACTAAGATGCG
>NW_013666548.1:161780-168822 GCF_000517525.1 Limulus polyphemus | reverse complement strand
TGACAAGCGTACCACGTGTTCCTGATATTTCTAGACTTGAAGTTGGCGAGTCATAGTTGCCCACCTACTATTCTGCCAATATAACGATTTTGATAAGTTTTATTTCTACTGTATCGTGTCAAAAATACTTTTTTTTTCGGTGGGATAACGACACGTGCGATTTGTTGGCAAATGGCCCATTTGTGGCCACTGTTTCCACATAAAAAGGTCGATTCACTCACTGCCTTCCAGGTTTATTGTTTCTCTAATGTTCCGAGACACATTGACAACAATGTTTGAACTGCAGAACGTCGAGAGGACCATCTCCCCCGGAATTTCTTTACTTTCACGCTTTAATGATGTTGATGACTTTAATAAAGTTTGTTTTAATAAATAAATATTAATCTCATTTTCGTTTTAGTGTATTTATTATTAGTATTTATCAGCAGCGTGGAACTATACGCTAATGGGTATTCTATGTAATGGTGCTACTCAAAGCTTTGTGAAACGTAGTTAATATATTTATTTGTTTCATGAAAGTATTAGAGCGTGAAGAGGGACAGTAATTTTCAAGTGAACCCTTGCACATCGTAGCTTGATTAAAATCTGTTGTCCCTTTCTCTTTCGCGTCAAAAATGTATCTAACGGCATTTGTTGTTTTTGAATAAAATACAACCCTAATATAAAGGATATTCAGCATAACTATACACAATGGTCATATCCATGTTTTGACTACCGAGGGTATCGAAACCCAATTTTTAGACTTATTGCTGAGTGGCCTCCAGTGGCACAGCGGTATGTCTGTGGACTTGCAACGCTAGAAACTGGGGTTCGATACACATGGTGGGCAGAGAACAGATAGCCCATTATGTAGCTTTGTGTTTAAATTCAAACAAACAAACAAAAGTACCGGAGGGCACACTAATATAAAGAACAGAAAACTCTTGTAGTGAGAAGGCAGGCACGACTCGCGAAAATACCAGTGATATTGAAAATAAAACTGATAACATTATATACTTAACGACGTACGCCCACGAAAAACGAAGTATATTATACATTAGAACCTGCAAAAATCCACTTCGCTATTTTATAAAAGCATAATATCGTACACACAGACAAAACTATCTTTGATAAAAACAAAACTAATTTCTCTAACGATATAATAGGTTTATTGTAAAGAACAACTAAATCCTTTACGCTAGCTCCTTGTGGATTTGTACAGAGGCTAGTAAGCGATACTATATACATTAAATCATTAAATCAATGTGGAAACGTTTATCTAAAAACAATGTTCTCGAATATTAACTGAAATCTTATTTCATATAATTTAAACTAAAAGGTTAAGCTGTTACACAACGGTAACTGTATGTTAATATTTCATTCTTGGTTTTCATTCAACCATCTATGATTTGCTTCGCCCCTATTTGTATTAACAAAGTACTGTATCATCCATATTATATATTACGTAACTAATAATGATAAATTAGTTAGAGAATCACTTGTTTCGCATGCTACATACAATTAACTCCTTTTTATTTTCTTAGTGTAAGGGTTAGCGCCATATATTTTGCATAAAAAGAAGAAACAAGTCTTAGAATACAAAATTATTATTATTATAGAAGGATAAGGTTATGCATATGTTTTCTTTTTAAATCAATTCGTACTTGCATGCGAAAAGATTATCTTTAGAATTTCCCGCAAAGCTAACACACTCACTCACTCACTCATTTCAAACTGGCCCGGCATAGCCAGGTGGTTAAGGAGCTCGACTCGCAGTCTGCAGGTCGCGGGTTCGAATCCCAGTCCCACCAAACATGCTCGCCCTTTCAGCCGTGGGAGCGTTATAATGTTACGGTCAATCCCACTATTCGTTGATAAAAGAGTAGCCCAAAAGTTAGCGGTGGGTGGTGATGACTAGCTGCCTTCCCTCTAGTCTTACACTGCTAAATGAGGAGCGGCTAGCGCAGATAGCCCTTGTGTAGCTTTGCGCGAAATTCAAAACAAACATTTCAAACTCGTAGATTAGATGTAGCTTGTCAACAACATTCACCACTCACTTTGGGTATGTTCTTGTTTCATCGGATAATGGGATTTGCCAGTCTCTTGTGACGCATCCTGACCCCAAAGTTCGTAGCACGTTTTGTGCAACAACGGATCGCAAACCATGAATTCTCGAATTCACAGCCAGAGAATACTAATCACTATGCAACACCTGGCCTTGCCTGCAAAAAAGTATTGTTAAAACAACAATTTCTCTAGATATATCTCAAGTGATTTTCATTTGATGTAATAAGTGAAATTTGTAAGCATTTTTATTACGTCGTCAAGTAGCCGTTCTAATATGCTTTCTTGTGTTTTTAGTTGATGTTTGTTTCTTAATGTTTATTAAACTGATCATTTAAAAGCTGCATTTAAACTCTTTGAAAGGGGTGGTCTGTCGAGTTTGGTTGTCATGTAGCAACAATAATATTATCGTAGTGTTTCTATCTTGAATAAAACCTAGACGTTGAACAGTAATATATTATAGGCTAATAGGTGCGTGTTAGTAGTAGTTAAGACTCTCCTATGGAGCTGGAAGTATACACACACATGACCTTAACTCAATTCCTACACGTGCCTAAAGCATTGACCTACGACGAGCTTGTATAATGTTTCGAGAACATTGACCTAAACATGGACACCAACATCTTTAGGGGGCGTGTTTCTAGGTAATATAATAGGATTATGGCAGGGGGACGTGTTGCTAGGTAGCATATTGGAATTATGTAAAAAAAAAAAAAAAGACTGGTGCTTCCAATTTTGACAAGATCATATAACGTCCGAGGCATTGACCTAATATGTACGCCAACAACACCAGAGGAGTGTTGCTAGGTGATATAATTGGATTGCAGCAGGGAGTATTTCTGTGTTCACATTGCTACATGGTATAATAGGATTACGTCAGCAACATCACGGGTGCATTGCTATGGGCACAACGTTAGGTGACATCATATGAACAAGTTGTCACACTATATGGCGCATTACAAACACTTTTTCACATTTTCAATTAATTTAGTCTTTATTTTTATAATTAATTACCATGGAAACTTTCTTTGATACTGTAGAGAATAACAATACATAAAGCTAGATGTACATTCGTGAACTTCTCAATATGATGGTACTATACGTTATTTCTGCTTATAAATTACTACTTTGTTTTCGATCTAGAACTTGCATATTTGTCATCTAATACTCTCGATGTCTATTAAATCACCATTTTCAACAAAATCAATGAAATGTAAATTCTTAAAATCACGAATGTTTAGTTTACTAGCTCTATCTTGAAACACGTCTGATGTAACGCTTTTATCCACTTGCGTCAAAGCAGACCTCTGATATAGCCAGATACCTTCACCATCATCCAACATCATGCATGTATGAGCTGCTTGACTGTGATCATCGACTTCGAAAGCACAGCATTTCTCTTTTCTAAGCATTTGTATGACAGGAGATAGATGTTCAGTACATGTCTTATAGCAAAGCCACATCAGGCCATCTGCTGTGTCCATCAAGGGGTATCAAACCCCTGATTCTAGCATTGTAAATCCATAGACTTACTAACAATAAAATGGATGTTGTATGTCACTGAGTTTAAGTCATAAAACAACTTTATCTATTCATGCACTTTACATAACATCACTATTCTGAAAATGAGTACCATGGATATTAATTGAGATCTCGCAACAAAAGGTATGATCTATAGGGAAAGATGTATGTCCTTTAGATAAAAACCAGTTTGAGATCGTTCCCATAAATTCATGTAAAACCAGTGCCATACATCAACACGTGATTACATTTATCTGTAATCTCGCACTTTACATAAAGATACAGATAACTAAATGTACAATCATGAAATTCTCATTATTTTATATTACTATAGGTTATTTTTGCTTCTAAGTTACTACTTGTCATTTAAATATGACTCTACAAATATAATTCGCCAAGATCTATACAAAAGTCTAACTTGTGAAAATGCAATGGTTTAGACAAGTAAAGAAATAATGGTATTGTCCATCGTTTTACAGCTTCGGCTATGTTCTTCAAGTTTATCCGAGGGGTAAATTTCATCTGATAAGTTGACAGTTCGATAACATTTGATATTTACAAATAGCACAAAGTAAAATATTTATGAATTATGCAAATCTGGATTTCCAAGATTAAATTAACTTGCATCCAACACTGGATTTTTAGGACATATGCACGCAAGTCTCTGCCTTGTTACATAAACAGCATGGAAATCTCTAGCTTTTCACTCTGGAATACCTCTCTGATCATGACCACATTCTCAGTGGTAAGTTTCATCAGAAGTACTACTATTCAATGATGTAAGTAAAATCATAAGCTCTAAATAAGACTTGTTGCACATACAAAAACACGTATTCACAAAATATTATGATCTATTAATGCTGATGTTCGTTGTAAATATTGGAAATGATAAATTTTCATCAATAGGAATGTGTAAACATAGCTTTCTATTTATTATGATGTGATGGCCCTGAAAAGAACCTGTAAATCTCAAATGTTTAAATGAAGTCATTTCTTCATATTATCCCCCATCTGGAAGAATAGTCACTTGAAAAACACGAAGAAGCCGATTTCACAGTATATCACAGCAAGTGTTCTAACATGCAATTAATCACACATAATAAATATCTGTCAACAAAACAATGTTTGTTTCATTCAGAATGTAATATTTTAGTTTGTAGACTCGAGCTAGCTTATCAACTATTTTTGCATTTGAAAACGGATATTTTAGGAATAGCACAAACTGAAACACGAAAGGAATACCCAGTACTAAATTCGCAATATTAAATTAACTTTCATTTAAGTCTAGTAGATATCGGTTAGTGTACAATTCTTGAATACTTTGCTATTCAATTAGACCCACGAGCTGAATGTTTATAATGCCTCGTAACGAAACTTTGAGTATAAGATAGGGAGAATACAATATTAGATCAGTTGTTTAGGTTTGTAACTAAACATTCATAGAAAACTTGAAAGATGGCTTATCAAAGACGAAAACGGAAGTCTGTGCACATCCCAGATGCTGTTACTTTTTCTCATTTCCAACCGGTAGTAAAGGGTCAGTAAAAAAAAGGATTTCTAAAGAAATGTTATCAGTCATGTTGTTATGTATCCTAACGTTCCCGTAATTCAAGAAAGTCTCCTGCGTTTTTTCATTTAGCATAGAATGACGATAATTTTTTGTTCGTCTTTGAAAAATTTCAAGGATTACTGTATAGCGGATATCCTACTATTAGAAGGGATCTACTTTATAAAACACGGTTGTGCTTCTCTACACTTTCCCCCTCAGTGTTCCCCCCCGTCTAATCAGTTCGCGAATATAATTGAGTAGAAAATTACTCCAGACTCGTACACTAACTGATATCTATTACACTTGTATTAGTTAATTTGATCTTGGCATTTCAGTATTTTGTTTCATGTCTGAGGAAAATCAGAAATAGTTGAATTAGTATTTGAGTCTACAAACTGAAATAAAACAAGATAAATCTAAATTAAATATTTTGCACGAACTGAACTTTTCGTATCATTATCCTAAGAGACAATCGGACAAATAATAGATGCACTGGATGTTTCCGACTTATTTTCACAAGATATCACTTCCAGGATTAGGAATTTGGAAAATTCTAAGGAACACACACATTTAGCTAAGTCGAAAAGTTTCCACTAATAACATGAAATAGTGGCAGAATACGAGTGAGAGGTTCAAAAGTTCTATTGTCCAAAATTACAACACAAAAAACACATTTTATTCATTTATAGATTTAAAGTGCATGATATGTTTTGTAGAGTTTCTAAATTAAACATTTTGTTTTGTTGACAGATATTTATTATGTGTGATTAATTGAATGCTACAACACTTGGATATACTGTGAAATCGGCTTCTTCGTGTTTTTCAAGTGATTATTCTTCCAGATGGGGGATAATAATATCAAGAAATGACTTCATTTAAACAATTGAGATTTAAAGGTTCTTTTCAGGGCCATCACATCATAATAAATTGAAAGCTATGCTTACACATCTCTATTGATGAAAATCTATCATTTCCAATATATACAATGAACATCAGCATTAATAGATCATAATATTTTAAGATTTGTGAATACGTGTTATTTAGAGCTTATGACTTTACTTACATTATTGAATAGTAGCACTTCTGATGAAACTTACCACTGAGAATGTGGTCATGATGAAAGAGGTATTCCAGAGTGAAAAGCTAGATATTTCCATGCTGTTTATATAACAAGGCAGGGACTTGCGAGCATATGTCCAAAAAATCCAGTGTTGGATGCAAGTTAATTTACTCTTGGAAATCCAGATTTGCATAATTCATAAATATTTCAGTTTGTGTTATATGTAAATATCAAATGTTATCGAACTGTCAACTTGTCAGAAGAAATTTACCCCTCGGATAAACTTGAAGAACATAGCCGAAATTGTAAGACGATGGACAATCTAAACCATTACATTTTCAAGTAGTTACTTTTGTATAGATCTTAGTGAATTGTATATGTGAAAGTTATATTTAAATGACAAATATGAAACAAAGATTATAGATTATAGATTGAATGAAAGTAGTAACTTAGATGAGTTATAAATTGAATGAAAGTAGTAACTTAGATGAGTTATAAATTGAATGAAAGTAGTAACTTAGATGAGTTATAAATTGAATGAAAGTAGTAACTTAGATGAGTTATAGATTGAATGAAAGTAGTAACTTAGATGAGTTATAGATTGAATGAAAGTAGTAACTTAGATGAGTTATGGATTGAATGAAAGTAGTAACTTAGATGAGTTATGGATTGAATGAAAGTAGTAACTTAGATGAGTTATGGATTGAATGAAAGTAGTAACTTAGATGAGTTATGGATTGAATGAAAGTAGTAACTTAGATGAGTTATGGATTGAATGAAAGTAGTAACTTAGATGAGTTATGGATTGAATGAAAGTAGTAACTTAGATGAGTTATGGATTGAATGAAAGTAGCAACTTAGATGAGTTA
>NW_013666548.1:151575-161306 GCF_000517525.1 Limulus polyphemus | reverse complement strand
GGTGAGTTATAGGATTGAACAAAGTAGCAACTTAGGTGAGTTATGGAATTGAATCAAAGTAGCAACTTAGGTGAGTTATGGATTGAATCAAAGTAGCAACTTAGGTGAGTTATGGATTGAATCAAAGTAGCAACTTAGGTGAGTTATGGATTGAATCAAAGTAGCAACTTAGGTGAGTTATGGATTGAATCAAAGTAGCAACTTAGATGAGTTATGGATTGAAACAAAGTAGCAACTTAGATGAGTTATGGATTGAAACAAAGTAGCAACTTAGATGAGTTATGGATTGAAACAAAGTAGCAACTTAGAAGCAAAAAAATAACCTATAGTACCGTAATGAGATTTTCAAGAATTTATAAAACACGTGTCGTTTTTTCATTTTTATGTCGTAGCTACACAACTGTTCTCTTAAAACTACACCTATAGTTACATACTACCCTGTTGAATTGGTTCACGTCTTGTACTGCTAACGTAAAGTAGGCTAGTGCTGTCTGTTGTTAGTTTTAGTTCAATTCTGTAGGACACATTTTTCTTAACATAACGGGAATGTTTTAGGTTACTTTTTAAAATAAGTTGGAACATTCGCGTGTTCAGATCACAATTTTGATTCTCAACTTGGTGTACACGTGTAATTTAAAAGGTAAGATGATTTTTCCAAAAAATGTTTCAGAAGAGATGAAAATGTTCAACATGATTGTAAAAAATCAGATTTAAAGTCCAAACTTATTGGAACCAACTTAAGACAACTTCTAAAACACTGTGAATAAATTAATTTCCATTAAATGCTAAAGTTTACTGCAAGTAAAAAAAAGGAAAGATATGTGGAAATGAATTTGTATATTAGCATTAATGTCTGATATTAAAACTATTTTAGCACAGTTTACTGAAACTCAAGCTTTCTTTTTGAATCGCCATTTAAAAAAAGGATGTGATAGCTGGTAATGTCACCTATAAAGTGTCATCTTAAATATAACACTGTATATGTTACAAAACAACGATGGTACGATTCTGTTTACAATCAAATCTTTTACCCCCATGACAAATGGATTAATTTAGAATCGGTTATTATCTATAGTGCTACTTCTAATTAAACTTGCCATGACGAGAAAGAGAGAGAGAGGTTATAGATTTCCATGCTGTTCATGTATTAAGGCACGGACTTGTAAACACGTGTGACAAAAAAAACAAAAAAAACAAACAAACACAACAACAAAAAAAAAAAACAACTTGTATGAAAGTTAATTTAATCTTGGCAATCCATATTTTTATAATTCAGATACATTTCATTTTGTGTTATTTTTAAATAGCAAATGTTATTGAATTATCAACATGTCAGAAGAAGTTTACCCCCCACCCCCCAGATAAATTTGAAGAACAAAGCCCAAGTTGTTAGATGATGGACAATACCTTTACTTCTTTACATGTCTAAAACATTACATTTTCAAGACGTTAGTCTTTTGTGTAATCTTGGTGAATTGTATTAGAAAAGTTATAATTAAATGATAAATATGCAAGTTCTAGATCGAAAACGAAGTAGTAATTTAGAAGCGGAAAATAACGTTATAGTACCATCAAAATTTGAGAAGTTCCTGAATGTACATTTAGCTTTCCGTATCGTCATTCTCTATAAAGACTAAATTAAATGAAATATGAAAAAGATAAATGTTAGTAATGCGCCATCTAGTGTGACTTGTTCATATGATGTCACCTAGCATTTCACCCATAACAACATGCCCTTATGACGTTGCTGACGTGATCCTATTGTACCACCTAGAAACATGTTCCCCTGCTGTAATCCTATTGTATGGCCTAGCAACACGCCCCCTGGTATTGTTGACATACATATTAAGTCATTGCGTTTGACACGTTACACAAGCTTGTTAAAATTATACACACTGATGTTGTTGACATAATGCCATTACACCACCTAGCAACCTGCACATAGGATTACAGCAGGGGATGTATTGTTATTATATTGCTCAGTAAAATGCCCCCTGGTGTTGATGTTCATATTAGGTGAATGCCCTTGGCACGTGTCGAAATTGGATTAAGGTTATGTTTATTTACCGCCGGCTACATAAGAGCGTCTTAATTTCTCCTGTCTCGCTAATATACGCCAAATATGGGCGGTATCTCGCTAATATACAGCTGTTTCTTGCTACTATACACTAAACACGAGGTGTGTCTAGCCAATAGTAACATACTATTTTCTACTACCCTAAGAATATTCACGTATATTACTGATTTAGTTTAGTTCAAACCTACCTCCGTAGTGGCTATCCTCGCTTTGTACGCTGCTGGGATAGATCCTAGAATTCTCAAGGCTACCGCTGAGGCACTTAAACTTTGGACAAACAATGATATCGATGCTGATATTATTTATTGATATTTTGTTTAAAAACTGTTAACAAGTAACAAACCTTATTACATAGGATCAGCTGAATAGGCCTAACTATATTTACAACGTGCAATATAGACTAAGTTTTATTAATTAATTAGTTAACAGTCTTTAATAATGTAGTCTTATGCTTTGGCTAATATACAACAACAGAAATATTAGATAGGAATCTGGTTTCGGTAATATGCTACCCCATTAAATAACTAAATGAAATAAAAGACTACTTCAGTTACCATAGTTACTGTATATAATGTATGTTAATGAGATATATGATATTCAATCCTTTAAAAAAAAAAAATTAAAAGTAAAGAGACCACGATAAAATCCCAAATAATAGTTTACCGTGTGTAATTATAGAAGCGCATTCTTAACGCTTATTAAACTTCAGTACTTGCTGTAGTCCTTGTTATTAAAGTCCATTTCGAATGCTAATTAGATGGCGCATTGGTTGTATTTGCCCTCGAAGTTGTGGATCAAAGTCGGAACAGTTACACGCTCACCGAAGCCCTATTTCTGTTAATTTCACTTGGAAATTTGTACAATCTAACACTCGTTTATGATCGTAGATAAAAGTTTAACGTGTTCAATCGTACAATACATTTGAAAATCTAATTTGATTATATTTTAATGATGAGATAATTACGGTCTATCTCTCTATATAATATGTACTTTATTGTGTTTCTTCGCTACTAAATTTTCTTCAAGCACGTACAGAGTTGTTTGTTATGTAATGCGTTTTTAATGTGTTTATTTGCCAATGCTGTCATTGAATGGCAAATATTTGCATACTTTTTTTCATTTCATTATTTACTCATGAATGATTACGAGTAGAGTTAGTTAAAGTTTTACCATTAACGTTTCGTTGTTATTGTATATTTATATTGAAAGCAAACTTTCTGGGATTTAATGTTAACATTCGGTATCAGATGTTTACTTAATCTTTGATTTCTAGTCACTCAACGTAACGATTTCGTAGTTTTTGTAATTTTTCTCGAATGTAAATATATAGGCAAGTAGTTTTGTTTCTCTCTCTAACAAATCAAAATGTAGGCATGAAACGTACTTTGCCTTAGTGTATCTTACTGTTAAAATCGTGTTCTTGTTACACAGATCTGCGAATTTAAACTTCCAAAGTTGTTTTGGTTATAACAACGGATTTTCCATAATTCAGCTACGCAGATTTCAAAAATTCATATTTTTTTTCTATCACATAAGGATTTTTTTTACAAATTGGGAAGAAAAACTCTAACTTAGTTCAAATTATTTCGTTTACCACAATGAACACATTATGTTTGTCAACAAAAATACAAATAAACTGAAGAAAATGGAAGAACACTGATGTAAAACGAACACACATCCTCATTAATCCTGATGTTTTGTTAATCCTTAATTAATTTTGTGTGAAGTCGACGTCTTTTAGTGTCAAAACTACGTGTTGTAGTTTTTCTTTTTATGTATTGCGCCTAGAGCATCTCGTTTCAATGACCAGTCGTCATCAGCCTCCTCCATTTTCCGGATGTCTTGATGAAACCTTCCTCCTTGTTCTTCGCTGACGGCACCGAAATTTTCAGGAAAATGGTCAATATGTGAGTGTAAGTGGGCTATCTGTGTTCGGCCCACAACGGGTATCGAAACCCGGATTCTAGTGTTGTAAATTCGCAGACATGCCGCTGTGCCACTGGGGGCGCGAGTCTAAAATGAGCTTTGAAGCTCGAATTACAACCCAACTCTTATCGAGCATGTTATTGACAATATTTTCGTAATTTGGGTCCTTGTTGTTTCCTAAAAATCTTGTCAATAACATCTTTAGAGGCAATTCACGCTTCTTTTTCAATTTTCCTCATTGTTCTTTCAAACTGTTCATCTTAATCTGAGGCCCCCCAAAAATCCCTTCAAGTTTCGCTTCTGAAAGAACTGGGAATTATCCACAAAGATACTTAAACAGTCGGATATCATTTTCAGATACAGCATACAGGAATTACTATAGGACATTTAATAATTTCAATATAATAAAACCATCGCAGGCCTATTTCATAGGTAAAACACTCAAACGCTCAGAATCTACAAAACTCGAATACTCGGAATCTTACTTACAATTCGAAACTTGGCTTTTTCCTATCCTGGGTTCTTTTTTATTCCCTTGCAATGTAAGACTATAAGCGTTTTCTCATATTATAACTTATTTGCATTAAATATTTGAACATTACTTTTCGTTAACCAGTGCTTACACAACATACCGGTTTCTTTTATTATTATTCACATCCTCACATTTCTTCCGTTCAGCGAGTTTTCAATTTCTACGCGCGCCTTCACTTCATGTATGGCTTTTCTTCAAACGTCGTTACAACGTTACTGGTGACGCCTTTAGCACTAAGTTGTCTTTTCTGCTCCACCGATTCCGCGGCCACGCAGCACGTGAATTACATGGATTTTGAGCTTCTAAGCACTGCTGAGAAAACAATGCAAACGTTTCATTTCTTCCTGTAGCAATTACGCGTAGCTCATTTTAAGTCAGAGAATTCAGAATTAGTATACTACCGTTTTAGAACGTCAGGTAGAGTAGCTAAGTTTTGTTTGTTTCACGTGCTATATACTTTTACAAATAAAATAATTGTGTACTGAAGTTCAAAACTACTTTTTTTCTTCTGCCTGGCACATAATCAACTGAATTATCATACATGTATTATTCTAGTTATAACGAAAATCTAGCTGTTTTGGACAGTTGTCTTGAGTAAGAAAGAAATGACCCTGTGTCACCATTTAGTGCCATCGTGGAATCCTTCCGAGAACTCTCAAATTTTGAATTATTAAAATCCTAGTGCTACAAAATATCACATTGGATGTGAAGTTTCTATGTGACTTGTAGCATACGTGGAAAACATGCCGATTTCTACTTCATTCAAAATGTTGGATTTCCAAAAAAAATAAACTTTAAATGTCTGTTATTCCTGTCGTTGTGTAACAAGCTTTACCATCAAGATACATTTCTCTCTAAATATCTGTAAGGTATTTTCTTTGATTTCTGTATAGTTTGACGTTGTATAAAGTTATCGTAATCCACGACAATCAAAATCCTGTATTTGTTTCTATTAGTTACATACTATGAGTCGCATTGCTTCATTTTTTAATTTTTCTCTGCACTCGGTATGAGGAATGTTTTTATTAACACTTGGCTTCTTATATAACATACTACCTGTATAGACAATATACAAATGTGTATAAAGTTAACGTATAATAGTCTCAAACAACGTGGAAAGTAACAAAGATGTCGAAGTATAATAACAAATACTATCGCATGTTGCTAAAATGTTACATTTTTCAAGACTTTCAAATAGTGTTACAGTAAATATATTTCTTTATTACGTATTACTTCAATTATTCCGTTCTGGGATTACTTTTCATTACATGCCAGATGTGATCTTAGTTGGCTAGCGCATGTTTGTTTGTTTGAATTTTGTACACAAAGGCTATCGGCACTAGCCATCACTAATTTTGGAATAAAGGAAATTAGTCAACATCACTCACCATCAACTCTTGAACTACTCTTTACAAACGAATAGTGAAATTAGACCGTAACATTATAACGTCTCGACGAATGAAAGGGTGATCATGTTCTGTGACGGGTTTCGATCGCGCGTCCCACAAATTACAAGTCGCGCCCTAACCTTCAGGCCGCACGTGCTTATGTAAAGTAATCGTACACTTGAACGCCAATTTTAAAAGTGTACTGGCTAGAGAGGAGGGGGGGGGGGTAATGTTTAAAGCCATTATACACCTGAATGACAATTTTAACAGCATACTGGCTAGGGGATGTTTAAACCTGAACGTCAATTTATTTATTTTCTTTAGGAGAGAGAGGTTTAAAGCTATCATAGTACACCTCAATGACAATTTTAACAACGTACTGGTGAGGAGGGAAGGTTTGAAGCCATCATACATCTGTATGGCCATTTTAACAGCGTACAGGATAGAGGGAGGGAAGGTTTGAAGCTATCATACAGACACCTTAGCGACAATTTTAACATCATACTGGTTAGGGAAGAGGATGGATGACGTACTTTATCATGAGAATTATGGCGGCAAATTTCGCACTTTATATCATTATTATGTATTGACTCGTAACTCTTTATCATTATTATGCATTGACTCGTAACTTTATATCACTATTATGCATTGACTCGTAACTCTTTATCACTATTATGCATTGACTCGTAACTCTTTATCATTATTATGCATTGACTCGTAACTCTTTATCATTATTATGCATTGACTCGTAACTCTTTATCATTATTATGCATTGACTCGTACACTCTTTATCATTATTATGCATTGACTCGTACACTTTTGTAACTTGAGGAAATGAGTTTTATCTACCAATCCCAGTGGTTGGCTTTTAGTAACCTATTTGTACTTTTTATTTCATTAGAATCATCTACTTTCTCGCAATATATTTTGAAATAAATATTAGTTCAGGTTGCCGGCTTGGTTCGCAATCGTTATATGTAAATTATATTTAGACTATGAACTACAGTATGTTTTAAAATTATCTACTGAAAACAGAAGAACGTGAAATCCGGATGTGCGAATAGCGGAAATGAACAACAGACAACTGAAGTTTCTACATGAACACAAAACAAAGGGGGTAATGTGTATACACGAGATATAGTTTTACATTGTTATATTAGAACTTTGTTGTCGCTTACATGTACAATAAATTGTAGGTTATATCATATATTTCTTTATTACTATATTTATATTTATAGTAATTCCTACATAGAGAATCACATTTTAATAATTTACTTTTCAAAAATCTCCTCTAGTAAAATTATTTTTTTAAATAGAAACACTTTTTGATATTCTTCACTAAAGTTATTCGTATAAGTCTTCAGGGTCTACTAAATCCAGCTGCGTTAAATTATTTGGATAAATTGTAAAGGAGGAAGTTCATTGAAAAACCATTCCTTGTATGTATGTAATCAATTCTAAATCTTTCGTTTTGAGAATACTATCCAGACATAAAGTAAATATATCATTACATCATATATATATTAAAGGTATCAGTTAAACACTTAAAATAACTATTTAACTTAAATAACTAGTTAACTGACCAATTAACACTGTAATTAAAATCTGACTGTAAAATCTTGTACCAGAATTTAAAATTTTTATGAAATATAATGGACTGATCGGATGGCTTTGAATATTAACTTGGATTAATAAATCCAGAGATTAGTTTCTATGTAATTAAGTGTATTAAGTAATTTCGTGCTAGTTATTTGTGCAAATTTTTAATGATTTTCAATTAGATAATTGACTTCAATTTTATATCAAAAAAACCTTTATTATATGATCTTGTTCATTTTTGTTTTAAAATACCTTCTGATGGCTCGTCGGTACTTCCGAGGGCTTATGACCCTAAAAGTTGGGTATAGATACCCGCGGCGAACAAACAGTTTAAAAAAAATGTTATATTTTTAAATAAATCAACAAATTGATATATTGATAGAATGTCTCCCTCCCTCTGTCTCTATATACTAGTATAAAATCCCAACTAAGTTATCTAAACTAACTAGTATAACTCCCAACCACCACCGGTTAAGTCCACTCTAACTACCAATTTTCAGATTGTACACACGCCTTTATATGAGATAAGGTGTTCATCCACATAAAAGTAGTGCAAAGTTGTTTAAATGACCTTATTAAAACCAAATATACTAATAAGTCTATTGTGCTACTAACTATTGCTTTACTACTACAATGGAGACTAGAATGCTAACCTCGGGAGGTAAGTTTACCTTTCTTACCCCCAAGTGGTAATGCCTTGATTCGTTTTTCTTTGTCTTTATCTTTCATTTTGGAGAGCAGTAGTCTTCTCACAACTGTCTGCAGGCAGTGAAGGGTGATATAGATGTGGGACGTTGTAGGCAGTGAAGGGTGAAATAGATGTGGGACGTTGTGGGCTTGAGCACCCACATCTCGATCTCTGAATTTCTACTTCTTTTGATTAGTGAGACTGGCAAAAACGGAGGTTAAGACTGATAGACTATGTATCGCCACCTCAATGTGGGTCCTACTTCCGCAGTCACTTCCAAAATCCAGGGTACATTTTCTATTCCACATTATACCTTGGGGATTCTCTTGATCTGTGCAGCGTCTTTGATTTGATTTTTGTTTGAGCTCGCCTTTGTTAATTTGGATATATATACTATTTTGTCGTGATGATTAATTATATCAGTATTTGTGAACATAAAACAATCATTAAATAATTAATTCTTCTAAGCTAATACTTATTTGGTGGTTTCAGCACAAGGCTACACAATAGACTATATCCTCTGTCCACCGAAGGGGAATCGAATTACAATTTTTAGCGTTGTAGGTCCGTAGACTTTGCTAATACAAAATATAATTAAAGATTTGAATAACAAGCTAATTAGTGCTTAGTTCAGACCGACAAGTTAAACGTATAGATTTTAATTTTGTTCACTCAAATTATCAAGTATTGTCTTCCTTTTAAATATTGCCTCGATGAGTCAGTGATAAGTTGACAGATTTAGGTGGCTAAAATCACAGCGAAGAGCAAAGCGTATTTAGCCTTTTTCTTTAGCCTAGCGCTAAAACAAACAAACAAATCAAACAAATTCTTCAAATACCCGGGATGGCATGACCAGGTGTTTAGGACGCTTGATTCGCAATCTGTGGGTCACGGATTCGAATCCCTCTCCCACCAAACCTGCTCGTCCTTTCAGCCTTGGGGGAATTATAAAATGACGGTCAATACAACTATTCGTTGGTAAAGAGTTTGGTGGTGTGATGATCTCGTCTTTCACTGCTAAATTTAGAATGACTAGCGCAGATAGCCCTCGTGTAGCTTTTCGCGAAATTCAAAGACATTTAATGTTCTACCCAAAAGGAAACAGTGTAGTTGTTCATCAAAGTGTTGTTTTTGTTTATTTGTAGCTAATCACAAAGCTGTAGAATGGGTTATCGGTGCTGTGCCAAAAACTGGTATCGGAACCAGATTTCTAGCGTTAAAAGTCCACAGACTTACCGTTGTGCCACTGAGGGGGGGGGGAATTCATGAAAGCAAGATAAATTATTTCTTTTGAATTATTTATCTTGCACATTTTTTTTTTCATTTAAGTGTATTTTATGGTGTTTATTAATTTATAATTATGGAAAAGTTGATGTACTTTGCACTTCCTGATTAGATGCCACACATATATATAATAACTTAGTTGTTTACCTATTGATTCGTCTATATGCGTGTTCCTTACAATATAACCCTATGCTGGTAATTTCCGACATTTATTTTATTTTCTTAGTTTATATATAT
>NW_013666548.1:134287-150840 GCF_000517525.1 Limulus polyphemus | reverse complement strand
AGGGTGTATTTTATTATGACTGTGTAGGAGGAGGTTCCTACATATGATAGTGTTATCGTCTTTGACCAGATTGATAGGGGTATTTTATTATGACTGTGTAGGAGGAGGTTCCTACATATGATAGTGTTATCGTCTTTGACCAGATTGATAGGGGTATTTTATTATGACTGTGTAGGAGGAGGTTCCTACATATGATAGTGTTATCGTCTTTGACCAGATTGATAGGGTTATTTTATCATGACTGTGTAGGAGGAAGTTCCTACATATGATAGTGTTATCGTCTTTGACCAGATTGATAGGGTTATTTTATCATGACTGTGTAGGAGGAGGTTCCTACATATGATAGTGTTATCGTCTTTGACCAGATTGATAGGGTTATTTTATCGTGACTGTGTAGGAGGAGGTTCCTACATATGATAGTGTTATATTGATATTTCGAGATACAAATTCTGTGTCGATCTCTGAGTAGTATGAAATCCATAAACACTTATAAATTCTATGTTAACATGAACAAACTTCATTAAGAACAGTGGTTTAGATATGATATTAAATCATCCATCAGTTTTATTATATACATGTTGAATCGATCTTTAGAGAGAGGTTTTCATATCATGTGATAAATTCTCGTGTTAGAAATTGAATTTAAACTTACAATTTCTGTTTTTGTTGTTAAAATGGCCACAATAGTTAGCGTTCATTACCAATATGTAATATTTACTGGCTATGAATGAAAAATCTTCATTATGAAATCTTCCAGAATAAAAAATGCGATGTAAGTGTGTATTTAAGAGGACTTGTTACTGTTCTTGTTTTGTTAGTGTAAAGCTACATAATGGGCTTCGGTACTCTGTCCATCGTGAGGAATCGAGCCACGAATTTCTGTGGATTAAGTCCCTAGACTTACCGCTGATCCAATTGGGGGGGGGGACTAGGAAGACTTGCCACTACAAATACAACTGAGGCTCAAATTAAGTGCATAATTGTTATGTTAATGAATTAAATAATTGAAATAGCAAATGAACAGTTTTTGGAATTGCTCGAGACATTGACCAGTTCTATATTTTCTGTTTTTCGCCGTGCCATAAAATACAAGAATGTTGAAAACGGAACGTAATGAATGATACGCTTATCAACAGCAGTATTTGTACAAGTAACTTAGATAATAAGAATCCCTCATCATATTTAATGTTCCCTGAGGCAGCCCATGTGAACACAACACGTCCATTTGTCGGCGGTGTGAAGATGCTGCATTATCCCAGTTAAAAGTTACTGGTGCATCACGTTAGCGTGAAACTAATCAAGATGACGTTATACATGTTGCTTGAGGAAGACCATCAATTACATCTAGACAGTATTGACGTCACTACTGTCGGGTTCTTAAACATTAATATGTTAGACATGATTAAGGCCTTTCATTTCGGAAATTGTCTATCTAAACTTTTATCTTTTTAGTTAATCCACCATTTTCTAACACTTTAGGATATCTAGAATTTACTCGAAGTCTCGTTACGTTTAAGAAATTATCATTTACGAAACTTTTTAAATTTTGCTTCTGCTTCAAATGCTTCCAGTTTGTTACCGGTTCTCACACACGAGTCGGTTTTGTGGAAGTCTTTCAAAGTTTAATCTGTCCACAAGAATGTAAAACACATGCAACTTGTATCATCTGTTGGCTAATTAAAAACGCATTAGGCGATCACATTCAAAAAAAAATTCGTGCAAAAAAATTGAACCTAAACTTTTGGAAAAAAAAAGTAAATTATTTATTCTGAAACATCGTATAAAACATTATACATGCACAAATTCAAGAAAAATGTGAATAGATTTAATTTTCTTTCATACTAAAACAAAGTGAAGTCGTTCCACGTGTACGTAGTCAGGAGTTTTGTAAGAAATGTGAAAAGAAATAACTCGTATTTTCTCGTTCATACGAGACCGTAAATTTTCACTCAAAAAATCATCATAAAATCAAAACATTACTTAGACTTCCTGAAAATTATGTTTCTATATAGGACTTTATTTCAAAACGACTGTTTACATTTGTGCTAATAGTATACTCTTCCTATAAATAGATTGAACCTGCGCCTTGTCTGTAGATAGTCAAGCAAAACGAAAAACTTAATTTTCTCAAAAGTTTTGTATGTTACATTTTCATTTCTCGCGTCCAAGAAATAAACAGCATCGAGGATTAACGCATTTGCGTATTAATATGCACAACGTATTATATTGTTGAGTTAAATCTGCTTGTTATTTCTGGCTCATTTGCTTCAGCCCACCCTTGGAAAGTCCCGAAACAATACTAACCTAGATTCTTCAACATTTTCAGAGCTCAAAATTATTGAATTATTTAGTTGCGTTTCATTTCATTCAGCCCATCTATTAGTATTAGTTATACGATATACTTTCTATAGTACGGAAAAGAAAGGCTTACAGTGATTTCCAATACCGTTCTGAAGACTGCTAATATAAATCTACTATAGATGTGTCATTAAAGAGGAAAGAGCAGTTGTTATAACTCCAACGGGTTCTACATGTGATATGTAAATCTTTCAATTGTAAGAATAATACAGTGAATTTTACGTAATCTACATCATAACGCAACAGGCGAATAAGTCACTAAAGCATTTGTTGAAATAAGTGGCGACATGGTTACATTATGACACGTGATGTAGTTACTTCACAATATTAAATGCGATCATTAATCATACATTACTTAATTCATTCATAGAATCTCTAACTGTTCTCCTTTCAGTAGTTTACTAGGTACGTCCACAGATTTATCATTAATCTACTAAACTACACCTTATAACTTCCATTTCTCTGTATCAGTCCAGCTGGAACTATCTGTGAAACCTGACGGTTTATCCACGTTTCCAAACTACTTCCTTCGCTAGTAGATTAGTAAATAGCGTGATGATTAGAAACCGTGGTTGGAGATTTACGAGCTCTACAAATGGCCTTTAGATTAAATAACACCAAGTTATAAGTCGAATAGATAGTGATGGATCACGTGGTCGAGTGTTTTATTTAATTTTCCAGTATTTCTTCACCTGTCTTTCTTTCTTTTTTTTCATATCTCAAGAAATAAGTAATTCATATTTTAATTCTCCAAATACCTTGTTTTTCTTGGTAATTCTGATATATCATTTGTTGTTTTTTTTTTACTACATTAATTTTTGATATACATTTCCTTGCTCACATTTTTCGATTTGTTGCAAAAGTACTATAAAAACACGTACACGAAATATAGACAAAATATTGGTATTATAGACACTTTATTTGCGAATAGGTGAGAACACAATACAGTATAAAGCACTTACGCTAAAAAATAATAATAATGTATCATAGCAACCATATAGTGTTGAAGGATTTATCTGTGGAACTGATCTCTATTGGAAAACATTGCGCATGCGAAATGAAAGCAAAAATTAAAAACTATGATTACGTAAGACCACAAGCCCCACATCTAAACTACAACACACCATCTGGAGCTAATTCTGGAAATTCAGTTTTTTCCTAATGAAATAATAAAAATTAAAAACAGATTATTGAAAGCACTGGGAAAAAAAATAAATTAATCTTCTGAGTTTAGCACTCAATGTCCATTTTATATGTACGATACCATTATTACTATACTATTACAGAAAAATATCAGAATTTATCTTCCAGCAATACATCATCCATCATCCTATTTCATGATTGTCCCCACTAGATCAGCAGTAAGTGTAAAGAGTTATAAAGTTAAAAAACGAGTTTTGATACCCCTAGTGGGCACAGCACACATCCCCCTTGAGTAATTTGCGCTTAACAACAAACTCGTGATTGTGCGGGTAAAAGAATTATGTAGAAAGGACTCGAATCTATTTTTATTTTCATTATTATTATATACGAATCTAGTTTTCAGTAATTATTGTGAAAAAAAACAACAAACTACTAAGCATAGATTAACGTCAACTTGGTTGCATCCAAACCATAAAAGAATTTCTGTATCACTGAGGTTCGTACAACTATCTAAATAAAATACTTTAATAGTGAAGTGATTTCCCTAAATTCACGGGGTTTCTTTTTCTGATTCATTAGGTGTGAATATTTAACAATAGGCTTTTAAAGATCTGTTTTCTACATTATCATATACTCTGTGTCAGAATAACTCAAATAAAAAATATACTACATAAATGACTTTATACGAAACTCAGTTTTTGTCCTGTTTCTTTGTTATTTGACTGGAGCTTCACCGTATATATATATTAGATTCTTCCTATATCTTCTCAGTTGGATAGCTACAACTTAATGCACTTCTGAAACGTATCCTTTCGTTGCGTGTGTATATGTGTGTGCAGAAAAAAACCGGAAAAGTAAAGCTAGAAAACAAAACAGCGTAAAGTGGGTTAGAAATTTTGATAACTCCATAACGTTTCTAATTAGCAAATATTTTTTGTTGTTGTAGATCGAGTTACGTTTCGTAAATAATTTGTATAATGAGGAACAACAGTTTTGCTAACATTATTTCTTTCCAGTTATTCATGGTTAATTTTGTCCACATGTTGTGCGTCTTTTAACTGAAAACCAAAATTGGTTGTTATCATGGGTAAATTGAGAATGTCATTTAAAGTCGTGTTTTTTTTGTTTTTTTTTCGAATGACTGGAAGATGTATAATTGAATTATATTGTGATTTACATTTTGAGCTGTTTCATTAATTAGTTTTTTTTTGTATATGATTTAGGAGAAGATAGTAGACAAATGACATATTAACCAGTCTTATATTGTACTTCTCATAATAACGAAATAATGTGTAAATTATTTTTATCATTGTTTGCTTAGTTGCCTTTGATTCTCAATGTAAGAACCAATCTTTTGTATATCTCCACTTAGTTTCGGCTACATAACTACACACATTGAGTAGTTCTCAGGCCAGTCTTTATAGCCACGCGACACTTACATTTTCAAGTCTTTATAGTGGCATAATTCTTATCCTGTTAAAATAGATGTTTTCTATGTAATCATGTCTAAGAAACATCAAATTTTGAAAGTAGGTATAATGTCATGTCTTGTGGTCTTTTGCAGCTAGAACGTTTTTTTTTTGTATATATTAAATCTTTCCTTTTATAGTTTCTTAGACGTGTTTTTATCCCTGGCTATTTGCAGAAAATTACAATTTCCTTCCATTGCATGATGCAATTTACTTAAAGCAGATGCGCTGTCCTTCGTACGTTTGCACAAAAATATCTGAACTTTCCATTTGATTATGTAACAGTTAAGAAATGTCTATGGCCAAACATAACTAGTCATGACTCATCTTTGGTCATGATTCGGAGAGAGAGATTTTCTATATTTATTACCTGTGATGCATACGCTCTACTTAATTACAATATACGTATTTACTTCTGTAGTTAACTTTAATTACGCTAGGCTAGGATTTAATATTGTGATCGATGGTGCATGGTCGTCTGATGTTAGCCATTTCACAACTATTGCTCTTCTCTTTAACGAACAAGTTTTTGCATAAAATCTAACATGGTGTACCTCTTGCCTAGTGTTATTGAAGTGATAAACAATCGTAGCAAATATTAAGTTTTGATTGGACATCATTTAACAGCAATAGTTATCTTGAAACTTTGCGAAAGATTTATTTGTTTCAGAATTTTCAAGCAAAGCCTAACTCTTCCAAAGTTTGGGGCTAGAGGAAAATCAAAGTATAACTTTCACTGACAGGTCTTGGGCTACGCTTGTCTGACCTCAATTAGTTAACTTCCAACGACAAATTTTTGGGCTACTCTTGTCAGACTAAATATTGGGAGTTGACTAGCACTTTTTTAGCATATACACCGCACCTAAGGTGCGGAGGGCGTTTTTGTGTCAATGGAACACTAACCATCAACACTCGGATTCTCACTCTTAGCGCGTTAACTACTAGCATGCGTCCGGCTTAGTTTTGGGAATGATTATATGTGATGTAGTTTACGATAAGCGTTCGGAATATCAATACCACTATTAACAAGTTTTATACGGGGTATAATTATGCACAGTAAAACATATTTTTCACGTCAAAAACGGGCGTTAAAATGTAACACATTTCATGTGATGTTTCAGTAAAATACACAAACCTATGTTAAAATAATATAATTTCGTTGGCTTCAGGAACTGGCACTAAATATACTGTAGACGTGTTTTTTTTTTTCTTTTTAAAGCTATTTTAAGTAATATTGGTTAAGATGACTGTGTGTGTGTGTGTGTGTGTGTGTGTGTATTGCTCCAATAAACTATCAATTAAATTAACCTAATCGCAGTACTTCAGATGTATCTGCACATTCTCATCATTTTGTTATAGTTGCTAGGTAACGAACTTAATTTATTTACCATCTTGAAATTATTAATTAATTGTATCACATTCTCATCGTTAAAACACAAATAAAAAAAAATTATAATATTTCTTGCTTGAATTTTAGATATGAATTAAAAAGATCCTTGGTAATTTGTTTATTGTAGATCAAAGTGTTTAAAAATCAAATGTAAAAATGTAAATCCAGGAGATGATAATGAATATTAATAACGTTTGTTCTTACTGTATATGTATAGGGCCAAGCACTGTGTTTGTTTGCTAAGTTCCAGGTTTTTTCGTGAAAAGAAGTTAGAAAACTTTGCCTGTAACACGCAAAATGATCTACATTTTAGAGTGTAAAGTAAATCTAATGTGTGTTTTACGTGCTATACGTTTTATAAATTAGTTATGTATGTCTTAAGGTTAGGGTCGCTGTCTGATCCTTTAGGTCATTATTTGAATACTATGCAGCTTGCTTTAATGTAACAGATCATACATTTTTAGCAATATTATACAATTAGAACTCACCCCCCCCCACACACACAATGAGTCAGCGATTAGTAAGGACTCAAAATGCTAAATTTCAGGGTTCGATTCCCCATGTTGGACATAGGTTATCTGTGCTATCATGTAGCTTTGAGCTACAAACAATTTACAACTCAAATAAATCAAATAACTTAATGAAAAAAATAACTTAACTTTTGTGCATAATGATGATTATACTGATAAGAAACAACTTGTTCGTATTTACAGTAAGGTTGAGGTTATCGGATTTCAATCGTTGTCGTAGTTAATAGCCTATACGATTACCTAGGTTTAATTATTTAGTTATTTATTTATTTTAATTACTGGATAATGATTACTAACTAGTTTTCATCCCACATTTCGGCTGCTAATCTGCTGTCTTCAAGGAAGTCTTGAGAATGACTGACTTCCTAAAGTATTTAAATAAGTCAGTTAATTCAAAGCCTAACGCAGGAGACTCCAGAATCGTGGACAACACACCTGTTTTTTCATCAATAAAACTGAGTAAGGAAATAATACTTTACAGCACTTCCCTGAAGACCCCCAGGATATCAGCAAGCGAATCGTAAGATAAAATACTCAGTAATTAATATCTTAGTGTTCAGAAAAACAAACTAATACATGATTAGAAGAATATGATCGCACACCATGTCAACAGAGGTTTAATTACATCTTAGACGTTGTACAGCAACACCTAGATTAACACAATAGTTAAGGTTTGTTAGTAATTACCATAATTTTTTACTTTTATCCACCTTGTACAACGCTATTCTTATTTCTGAATAAGCTTTTATTCTGTAATCATTAAATTGATTCACTCAAAGGGATTCCGAATAATATAGGCTTATTCCGTATGATCGTCACCCCAGGAAACTTGGAGAACGTTTTAGATGCTCGAACATTAACTGTGAAGAAAAGTTCTGTGCTTGTTAGATGGGTTGGTATAAAATACCGATAGTTTTTAGTTTGGATAGGGAATTATTTTTTTTTATCACATGGAGAATGTTTATGGATTAGAAAATTCACGATTGCCGAATAACTTGCGCATTGCCAGAAGATGGCGCTTCGTACGGAATTTTGAGCTATTCAATTGCTTCTTTTAAAAGTTTTTGAGATAGTTTTGCTTTTTTTCAGACATAGTAATTATCATGCTCGTAATATTACCAAAATAAAACAAATGTGTGCAAAACTAGAAGAAGAATACAAAGAAAAAAATGACACTCGTAGAAGTATGAGAGAGTATGCTTTAAATAATCTTTACGTTGCTAAAACTAACGAATATCTTGATCTAAAAATCTTCATTATTAAAAAAAATATATTGATTTTGTTTAATTTTGTTGCCTGAGTCACGTGAACGGCTTTCCACTGACCTTTGTATTCGTGGCTTTTCATGTTACAATTAGATGGATAACCTAAAGTTTGTAGTAGGAAAAGGTAAGTTAGTGTAATATACGTTATAAACTATAGAACATAAATTTAATTAGTGAGTTAATGGGTGATCTTGTGATAAGATTTCCTACACAAGAAGCTTTTAGCTTCGATCAGTAAAATACCTTTAAGTTTCTTCGAAACGTACTTAAGATTCCGAAACGTACTTGAATTAAGGTTTGTTCAGTGGTGCAAGTTTATCCAAAAATTATTTTTTTCTTTATATCTTGGCAAACTTATTGAATTTGTCAACAGTTTTTAAAGTACAAATTATTCGTTCTTTACCTAACGATAAGAAACAGAATTTCTGTAAATATTTGAATATTTTTACCAGATTTTTGTGCTTTTGCTGCTTTAACCATCACAAGTGAAACGAGAAATAGAGAATAACTTAATGCCTTTAATATTTCTATGTTAAGCAAAATGCCTAAAATACTTCAAAGTAATTATCATTGCTTCACAGAAATATATACATCACGGTTAATACCCAATGAGCTGTACGAGTTCACTTAGAACTAACATGTTTTTTACTTCAGAACTATGAGGCTGTTTTAGTCGGTAACTATGGTTTTTTTATATAACTCAGCATATTTAAGGTTATATTATTATCAGAACCTGTTTACTTGGACTCGGGTGTTTTCAAGTGCATACATGTCTTTCACGCTCATACGTATACATGTATATGAACAGTGTATTAACGTCCCACTTTTTTATAGAGTGGTAAATAAGTTTGATATATGTAATTGCCTTACTAACGTTTCGAAAAAAATGTATTTAGACCTGTTATTGAAAAGAGAAGCATACTTGTTATTATTAGTTGAGGTAACTTTATTGTAATACCCACAAATTTACAATCTCATAATTTTTTGACACCCATTAACTGTGATTATTTCTTTAGTTTAATATAACATTTGCATGTATGTAAATGTGTGTGTGTGTGTGTTTATGAACATGTTTCTCAGACAAAATATAAATTCTATTGATGTTTTCTTTGGGCATGTAATTCAATTAAAAACAACTTTGCAGTGATTAAGTACGTTAAACTAAAACCACATGTATCGTTGTGCTCTATCTGACAATCGTGCATCTTGAGAATAACCCTACAGCTTAGTTTCCATTCCAAGAAGCTCCGTCGTAAGGTTATCATGTCCAAAGCACACCACTCGTTCCTTTAGGATTTCCAAGATCCTCTTAATGTATGAGTACTACGGTTTCCCCGCACTAGTTTAAAAGTCCGATTGTAACTTGACTGGTATGAAGACACGTTTCATTTTCTAGCTGCTTCAGGTATGCAATGGTTGAACGATAGGGTTGACCTGGTGAAACAGTACCCTTTTGGCCTTATTTTCAGAAGGAGATCCTTCTTGATTAAGTTGCTTTCTTTTGCCTGGGTCACGCGGGTGTTTGTGCCACTAACCTTTGTGTTCGTGGATTCTCACCTATTACAAGAAGTTACGTTATTTACCACGACTGCGGTAAGACTTGTTGCAAATTTCTTTCGATAGTCCTGGTGCCCCAAGTTGATCCATGTTTTTTTGTGCCATTATGTACAAGAACTATCCCCATCTAGGAAATTCTAAGTCTTCGATCTGAACGTATCTTTACGATTTGTATGTATAAATATTTTGCTTCGAAAAAGGCTATTATATATCCTTCCGATATTCGATCAATTTTTCGGGGGAATTACACTAGTTACGATTCGCCAAACAATGTCAATGCAGTTCTGATAGATTCCGTTCTATCACTATCGCCGAGTTGCGCAATTAAAATACTTTTAATATAAGGTATTAAACCCCAATACTTCATCTCTACAGCACTTCTTTAGTTAGTTAATTTCTTATTATTTATCAATTTCAAGCCTCTCCGGAGTTTGTCAGAGTATATGATAATCGACTTCACAGTTATTAAAAATTCTCGAAAGGCTGGTTTTCTGAAGATAAATTTTCACGGTGAAGCAACAACAAAAAAAAGTACAAGTCATTTGTTTGTGTTGGATTTTTTGCAAAGCTACTCGAGGGCTACCTGCGCCTGCTGTTCTTAAGGAAAGTATCTAGTCAACACCACTCGCTGCTGACTCTTGAGTTACTCTTTACTAATGAATAGCGGGATTGACCGTCACATTATAACGCTCCCACGGGTTTGGTAGCAGGATTCGAACCTGCGGCCTGTAGAATGCGAGTTGAGTACCATAACCCAGGCCTCTTCGAGACGTCACATCATTTTTGTATTAACGCCTTTTTTTTGGGGGGGGGGTAGTTTCTTACATTACAGGCGTTTTTAGAATTTTTTTTTATGTGAAAATTTTTATTCCCAAAGAAATGTCAAGCGTATGAAGCATAATATGCTATTAATACGTTTTCTGGTAATAAGACGTATGTGTGCTCATAACATACCGTGGTTATATGGGCATTACATTGAAACATCTTGACATTTTTCGTTAAATAATGGATATAATATATCAGTAGTAGCTTGAAACTTTCTTGATGACACTGGATCATTCTTTAATTTCTAATTTTCAAAGATTGAAAAGACCAAATCTCTAAGGTACCTCTTGTAATATCATCAGATATGATAGTGATGAGAGTCGATGCTCGTATATCCCAGCAGCAGGATAACAGTCGATTATAATCAATACCGCTCGAACTGGCACGAGTCCTTTCTCTTCCCTCTATCGATGTTTGCTCTGTAGGCCTTTCTCTTCCTTCTATCGATGTTTGCTCTGTAGGCCTTTCTCTTCCCTCTATCGATGTTTGCTCTGTAGGCCTTTCTCTTCCCTCTATCGATGTTTGCTCTGTAGTCCCTTCTCTTCCTCTCTATCGATGTTTGCTCTGTAGTCCCTTCTCTTCCTCTCTATCGATGTTTGCTCTGTAGTCCCTTCTCTTCCTCTCTATCGATGTTTGCTCTGTAGTCCCTTCTCTTCCTCTCTATCGATGTTTGCTCTGTAGTCCCTTCTCTTCCTCTCTATCGATGTTTGCTCTGTAGTCCCTTCTCTTCCTCTCTATCGACGTTTGCTCTGTAGTCCCTTCTCTTCCTCTCTATCGATGTTTGCTCTGTAGTCCCTTCTCTTCCTCTCTATCGATGTTTGCTCTGTAGTCCCTTCTGACAATTTAGCTAAGCTGGAGTTATTGTTTTAATAATGAACCTGGGTAGGGTTTTAGTTTTACTGCATTTATTACTTGGGTCTTAGCAATTTCTAAAAAAAAAAAGAAAAAAAAATCCCGTGTTAATCCTCAGTATTTGGACAACAAAGTTTGTGGGAGAGTTTATTATGTGCCAGTTAATCTTGTTTTAAGTGTATCAATTTGGGTTAATTCTGTTAAAGCTCCGTAATATCTATTAGAGTAATACTCGGTTTTCTGTTTTGAAAATTTGCGCGTACCTATGTAAATACACATGTGCGCGC
Organism: Limulus polyphemus; assembly: GCF_000517525.1. Classification (NCBI taxonomy): domain Eukaryota; kingdom Metazoa; phylum Arthropoda; class Merostomata; order Xiphosura; family Limulidae; genus Limulus; species Limulus polyphemus. The sequence continues at coordinate 139,164 of NW_013666548.1, read as the reverse complement.
ACTTCATTTCAACTGATGTAAGGAAAAAGCAGATGTAAATATATTTCAGTAAAACTTTTTTATAACATATTAAAAGCTATCAAAGTTATATATATATATATATATATATACTACCGTTAGATCGAAGAATAACAAGTTTGTTTATTGATAGTATTAAGTATGGTAAGTTTAGCCCTAACTAAACCAAAGTGTACATTTTTTTGCAAGTTAGTGTTAATTTATCTCTTTATAGAATATAAATTAAGTAATGTTAGGCCTAAGTCAAGTGGATTTGTAGATCTTGATGTCTGCGATTATAAATCTTTTGTATTACTATAGAAACCTTGTATTTAAAGAAGTACCGTTACTATAAAAACACTAATTTGACTGTAAATGTTTTGCGAGTATACGCTAGTACTTCTAATAAATAAAACTGACACTCAGGTCAGTGAAGTTGTCGATGAATCCATAAAATCTGTAAAATTTTAGGTTTCTCCTCTTCAGAGATTTCAATAATTTGGTTTTAACATTGTTATATAGAATTGGTTAATTAGTTTAAAAACCTTAATTAAAAATATGTTTATTCTAAGAAAGCATCATGGAAAAATCTTGCTATTTTAAACAAATTGTGGTTACTGGCGATTTGTAGGTTTTATTTTGTTCCGTAACAATAGATCTTGTTTAGGTGACCTAATTAGACTTTGGTACTATTTTTTTATATAAAATTAAATACGGTTTAATTTGGTCATGTCGAATTAAGTCACCTAAGCAAGAACTACAGTTTAATTTGGGATTTTTGTATGCTACTGATCCGTACTTTTATATGATCCGTACTGAACTGCTTTCACTTAATTCACATTCAATTAGAAATATTCGTAAATTAATTTCAGAAATTAGTCTGTTATTGGTCTAGTGGTTTGCGTATCCACAGTGTTCATCCAAGGATTCGTGATTCGCGACCTATTGCCACAAAAACGCGCTTCTTACTTTGGGGTCGCGGGTACATCATAAGAGTAGATCAAAATTTTGTCGTGGGTCTGACTACCTATTTTCCTTTTAGACCTCGTGATCTTCACATTTGATTGAATCGAGGCCAAAGGTGGAGATGGTCTTGAGGAAAGGCTACTTTTGTTACTGTTTCTTTATACAGCCTTCAACGATCATATTCTACGCGAGAGATTCAATTCTTCGTATTAGGAAATAAATTGGTCCTTCTGGGAGAAAGAGGTTTGGATTATCCTGACCCTTCTAGGACGCAATAAAGTGGCCAAATCCCAATTCAGACACCGATTGCTCTGTCTCGTGTGAAGAGAATAATTTGGTTTTGCGCAACACTGTCGATATCTGATGTGACGAGAACTATGGCGTGGATCTATCGTTAATCAATAATGAAATACTTTGTTTATGGTGTTGCCAGCTGCAATGGCATATAATTATAATTAAATTCTGATCAAAGCAAGCTACCCATGTAAATGAGAACTAAAAAAAGTAATTAAGATAGCTAATTTAATATACCAGTTTAACCAGGAGCATGCAATGTAGTAAAACAAAAACTTATAATTACTAGGATTCATTTATTTATCATTTGAGTATCCTTGCTGTTATCGATATTTTCGGCCGTAAACCCAACAATATCTCACGAGAATACCAGTTGACGAAATTTATTCAGTCGAAAATTCATATACGGAGCTAAAAATACAAAACAATCCTTGTGTATGTGTAAAATAAAAAATGAAACGTATCAGATGTAGTTGTATATTATAACCAAAACTAACATTAGCGAAACGATAGAATATAGTTTACTTACAAAACACAAAACTAGTTGTTTGCCTCGTGCACTATCGTCGATTCCTTGTCGCTTCAAAAGCGTGACACCATTATACAGAAACCTTTATATAATGTTATACAACAGCATGTAGTGACCAATGAAAGCCCTCCGATAATAGAAGTTTAGAGTAACTTAACATTTACAGTAAATTGCTACGACACACGTTAACTGTCTAACTGTACGTCTTGTATAAGGACAGTTCAGATAGTACAGACAAAAAAACAACAATGTTTATAAAAATAGAAAATGGTAAACCAAATGAATAAAAAATGACACGATAAATGATAAAAAAATCTATTCTTATTCAAGTAGCAAAGTTAAATATAACAAAAAGAAAATAATTTACTAAACATACTTTAAGCTGTTTCGAACCCAACTACTCTGAACTTTAACTACCCCCCCTACATCCATGGTCAATTTATAGAGGGCACTTATGATATGCATTTCTCCCCAAGAAATATTTAATGGCTTTCGAACAGCACTATATATCGGAATATATTTGTAATATAAAGACACAATTCTACACTCATTGTATGCAGTAACTTTATAAATGTTAGAAATGGCCACCAATGTCAGAAGAGAAAGCTAAACTAACCCTTATACCATCCGTTGGGTCTCTTAGGATAATTATATAACTATCACAATGTTAAGACCCCTTCCCCACCAAAAAAAAATACTATTGTATAGAAAAAGGCTTTCCAGATTACATTTCTTAACGCTTGTGACAATATTATCCTGTATGCAGGAAAAGGGGTAACTTACTATAGTATTTTTTCATTATGTTGTAATATAGTTTCTAACAATGTAAGATGTTGTGGATACATCATAAATACAATGAAACAACATCCTCCAGCAAAGCGCCGATTTGTAAAGTTTCAAACTGTTGTCACGTTGTCTGCTCTCACCTAGGTTGCAAGAGTTTTAGTACCTTATCTTTTGTGACTCATTGCCCAATGTAAATATGCTTGGGAGGTAGAATTATCCTATAACTTGTGAAAAGATTGGTTGGTAAGCTAGTTTTAGCGGTAAAGAATTGTATGCGACATTTTTGTCTTTGTTACTTAGTCTAATGACTTTCATATTTGTCCAAAATAAAATGTATTCCGTTCTTATCTTGACTTTCACGCTAGCCAGAAAAGAGGTGCAAAGTTCGAAGTGTGTGAAATTGTATTTCGACTGTAACTTCGCTCAAATTTGGGATAAAACATTTACCAGTTGTAGCATTTATAAATTTGTTATTAAAATTACATTTCGGCATTTTATGGATCATTTTATTAAACTTACTAATTATTTTAAACTTCATTAACCTATGTATACTCGTAATAAAGAATTAAATAGAACATGTGGTGATAATTTTATGCAGATATAAGAGCAGATACAGAATCAAACTCGTCAGTCTTCCATGGACCTGTGTCAGTTGTCTGAGATCTTCTGGAAGTCCTCTTTAGTCCTGCATGTCCCTTTAGAGTTGAGCTACTTCCTGCTGTAGATGATTTTAATGTTTCAATGCAACATTAAGTCAAAACAAATGGTCAATGTCCTATAACCTTATCTGACAAACTTAAGTTGCCATACCTGTGTATATCTAGAGAATGTCGGAAATGTTTAGCTTGTTAGATAGATCAAGTGATATTCCCAAAACATCCCACCAATATTTCATTACCAAATATTGCTCAATAGCTCAAAAAATAAGCGTTACAGCTCCTTTTCATTCAGTGATTCACCAGCTACCAAACTGTTCTAACTGCTCTGTAATTCAGTAGTTATTCTAAATGACTCTTCACATATTGTAAGTTATATAATAATGAGTTCAGACCACATGTCCATCAGTAAAAACTTGCCATACTTGAGATTCCTGAAGCAATAAGTTCTTAAGGCTCACCATTGATATAGTTTCAGCATTTTGACATGTTCAACAGTTTGTTTTGTGTGCCAGTTCTAACAATGGAGCACATAGAAATAATCACAAGATTCGCACAACATGGAGTGCCACCTGTGTGTCTGGAGGAACTATAACTTTTTTTAACATGAATATATACATTCAACTGTTCTTAGCCCAATCCAGTCAATACTGGATAACCTTTCTGTAGAACTACGGTTCACATCTTCATTACCAAAACTGGCTGACAACTTTTAAACTATGTCCAATCTTAAGCCATCAATGCCCGAGTGATAGTGCCAAGATGAAGTCGGAGGTATGTTACTTGTACCTTTGTTTCCAGAAATAAGTCTGTCTTAGCAGACCAATGAGGTTGAAAAGACTTTGGCTGATTAAACTAACCAGGAAGTCAAACTCATGCTCGGATATCATCATAAACAAAACTGTATGACACCACACCCATGTTTATCCAATCAAGCCACAATACCTATGGTCGTAAGCTGATTACAAGGCCCACATGATATGATGGACAGACATTACTAAGGTCCCACTAGTTTAAGCTAGCCAGATTTGCTTCAGCCATTGTTTGCCATTTGCCTTTCTATTTTTCACGCGGAAGCATTTGGAACAACATTTTGCATCCCCCAGGCCTAATAAACAACAGAATACAGATATTACTGAATACAGATAAACCATTGTTAAAATGTTGACTCCACTCCTTACAATCTAGAAATCATCTATCTTGATTGAGAGAGCTTTTCATGCTGCTGTGCTTTTGCATTACCCAATAGGTCATATATATATATATATAATCAAATTCCACAATAAGCATTGCACCATCTATTCCTGAGTCAAATTTTTCCAAAAAACAACCTGACCCAAAACATTTAAGGAAACAGTCCAGTTTATTCATCATTTCTTTAAGTACCGGGTGATTAATCTGTTTTAGTCGTGCAGACAGGTATTTTCCATAGTGTTTCTTCTCCAGCATTATCTTCCTTTTCCTTCTATTGCCAATTGTTGGGCTACTCTCTTATTAATAAATAGTGGAATTCACTAACACATTATAACATCCCCCACAGCTAACGGGGCGAACATTTTCGGTGATTAGGGATTTAAGTCCGTGACACCCGCACATTGCGAGTCGAGCGCTATAACCACCAGGTTATATATATATATATATATAGTAGG
>NW_013666548.1:122816-133287 GCF_000517525.1 Limulus polyphemus | reverse complement strand
CTTATCGACTTCTTGACAAGAATTCTAAGAAGAAAGTAAACCTACAGACATCGGTCTTGTTTAACAAAATCTGCCTACAAGAAAATCTGTCACCAAAGTATACCTATATATATATAAACCTGTATATGTATATTTTCTAATTATTAAATTATGAACCATGATAACATATTTAAAGTTTGAAATAACTTCTTTGGCAAATGTAAATAATTGTATGATGATATTGTATATTGTCAAGAAAATGTTCAGACAAATATTTATTGATAGGTTGAGGCTTGTGGCATTATAAGTAGCCTTAGGATTAACGTCACTTGTTAATATTGTCTCTCGGTGGTACAGCGGTAAGTCGATGGATTTACAACGCTAAAGTCCATGGTTCGATTCCCCGCAGTACAGCATATAGCCCAATGCGGCTTTGCTCTAAAAACAAACAGTCAAAATTGTTTATTAGTTTGAAACGTGTTTTGAAGGTTGACCTTTTGACGATTGCTTTTTTTTATAAATTACTGTACTCTCATCATGACGAATGGACTCCGAAACTGAGATAAGTAGTGACTAGCACAGTGATTATTAGTTTGCATATAATCCTCATATATTGAAGATTCGTAGATCCTGAACTTACTCAGAGGTGTCAGTTGTAATTCCACACAAGCTACACCAAAGATTTATTTCCACTAGCGCGAGACAAGTAGTCTCTTCTGCAATATTATCTAAATGTCAGAGGCCTTCTGTTTTTTTTTTCTCGTAGTAAAGGAGTGTCCTAAACATTGGTAATTAATCTTTAACCCTCGCGATCGTATCTAAGTGCATCATTAACTGAATAGATTTTAGGGTAGACAGTGAAGACGTTCTTTGAAGGAAATCAAGGGACGAGATTTTGTGCTAACGTTGTAGGAAACTTTTTCATTCAGCATGTTGTGTTAACCATATTTAAACTACTCTATTTACTGAGCATTAATGTAGCTACATCTTGTTCACTACTATTACTTACTTTTTATTTCTTTCTGAGGTTTCATGCTGGTAATACTGCACCTGTTATTTTCTTACTTAACCTAAAATTACCATTCTGTGTGGATTACTAGTTAATCAGTTGGAAACGTATTTATCTTGTTTGTGTTACTATGATTATTCTCACTAAATCTATATTCTTTTTGTAACGAAACGAAAATAAATTGTTTGAAAGATATGAAATTTTTGGTTAACCTGTACAAACTGTAATTTGTGTAGTTGTTGTTTGTTATTAAGCACAAAACTACATGCAGAGGGTATCTGTGCTCAACCCACCACGGGTATCGAAACCCGGCTTCTAGCAGTATAAGTCCGCACACATACAAATGTGCCAAATTTATGTAATAGACCGATATTACTGGCCGATAGTTGGATGGATAGATAGTTAGTTACACACTGTGTGTATTTAAGTTATATTTGTCGGAAAGAAAAGTACGCTGGTTTTCAGAAATCACGCAACATGCCTAAAATACAAATACTGGTAACATGGTGCAAAATTTATTCACCAAATTTGGACTACATGGTACACTTGTAACAAAACAACTATAAAATAAGTTTAATGTTTAATGAATGTCCAGGGAGGAAAGCAAGAACTTCGGAAGACGTACCATTTATAAGATGACCTAGCTACGAGAGAAGAAAGGAAAATGGTCCACTGACGCATCAGAGCTGTTGAGGTACAATGCGTCTTCCTAGAGCACCATAAACATGTCATATGGGAATGAGGTCACGAGAACGTGCTGGACAGTAAATACAATTGAAGGTGTGGCCTTGTGGATACTAGCTGATCACATATGCCCATTGAAAGGAATGTACGCTCTATTGCATCTGCATATGGCCTTAGATAGTGATTTAGGATCTCGTACATATACCTCAGCCAGTCAAAAGTACCATCCACAACCTCTTGGAAGTCTGTACGTCCACTCACGAAAATTTCTGCTCAAATCATCAAACCTCCACTACAAAGGAATGAATACCTTTCCGTAACGTGTATGGTTACTTGCATATTCCATGTTCCATCTGTACTAGTGTATGTCTTGAGTCAATTGTAGACAGAATCTTGACTCATCTGTAAAAAGGACACGGCTCTACTGATATGGTGTCCAAGAGACATATTCACGACACCACTTCAAACGTTCTTGTTTATGTCTGTGGAAGAAAATGATGTACATCATTGGTCGTCTTGCATAGATCCCTATTCGATGCAGCATCCTGCGTGTTATAAAAATCGCACCAACCTCTGGGCATGCAGAGATCCACAAGTAGTGTAGTCGGTGTAAAGGACCAGTTTCGTCGGGACAAGAGAGAAATAAGAGTTATCTGCCGGGGTTGTGAACTCTGATCGAAATTGTACTGGACTTTGAGCGCTACTTCCACGCAGTTTGAAATCTGTTTATGAAACAGAAGCAACGTTTACAATTCAGTCATCTGGGTTTGTAGCTGCCCATACATAAGCCTACCGTACAGTCATCCTGGTTTGTGACTACCCATACATAAGCCTACCGTTCAGTCATCTGGGTTTGTAGCTGCCCATACATAAGCCTACCGTTCAGTCATCCTGGTTTGTGACTACCCATACATAAGCCTACCGTTCAGTCATCCGGGTTTGTAGCTGCCCATACATAAGCCTACCGTTCAGTCATCCTGGTTTGTGACTACCCATACATAAGCCTACCGTTCAGTCATCCTGGTTTGTGACTGCCCATACATAAGCCTACCGTTCAGTCATCCGGGTTTGTGGCTGCCCATACATAAGCCCACCGATAGCTCTTCACTTTAGGGAGTTTTTCCAGACGATGACGGCTAAACGTTTTGTACAAATGGTCATTATAGAGTTGTTTAACCGACGCTAAAACTATAATATACTAGAATTAGTGTCCACTTTTCTTTACATAGATGCTAATTTACACGTCTTGAAAGGACCTGCTTTTAAATATCCTTTCTTACACATTGTATCATATACAAATGTATTTGTGGTCCAAATTTGATGAAATCTTGCACCATTTTGGAGTTATGTATTTTTCTTAACCTTTGGAAACCAGGACGAGAGGGATATATATATACACACGACAATACTTTGTTTTTATTCCTGTATACAGGATTCCCAGGAAATACTTATTTTGGGATAATTAAAAGTTAATTATGGTCTCGGAGCATTTACTAATTACCGTCCTTTCACACATGTAATAAGACCACGTGTTGTCTCAGACTAAGTAACGTTATGTTGTACATGGCAAGGCACAACTACAGGCGTAAGACTTGGTGAGCTGGGTAAATATGAGCGTCATTAATCTCAAGTATTTGTGTATGTAAACCTGATGTTACAAGCAGGACAGTAATGTCACGATCACTTCTCATATAGTTGATTCATAACAGGTAATCATTCTTACATGAAGGGTTTACTTAATAGATTGTAGTAAACAAGTACTCTCAACAGTCAAAACAATCTCACCCGTAGCAAGTATTTAATTAGTAATTATTTTCACTACTTTTTTTTTCTATCACTCTCAACTAGTGTTAGCCAGTTCTTTGTTCTACAACGTTTGTGGGATCCACCATCCCATAGCTTTTGAACAAACAACTATTGCCAGTGGTGTGACAGGTACATGTATATACACGTTTCAGGATGGGTGTGAATTATCTACACATTATTTTTTTTTGTTCTGAACTCTGCACAAAAGCTGTTTTAGCTGTCATTTAAAGAGCCACTTTTTCCATTTTGATTAGTTATATACTTACGTATTGAGCACTAATGAACAAACAAAATCATGAACAGTGTCCTTAATTTTCTTTCACACTGATTTGTATTTTACTTGTTGGTCGAAAGTTTATTTCTTTATTCCACATGTAGTTCTAGTTCATTTTAGCTAATTTTTGTCCCTAGTGTCTCGGCTAACAACCGGATTTGGATATCCCTGGTGGCACAGCAGATAGTCCATTGTGTAGCTTACTGCTTAATAGAATGCACTTTGCTCATTTTTTGTTTTAGCTTACTGCTTACGAGTAGGTACATTGTTCATGTATGTTTTTTTTGTTTTAGCTTACTGCTTACGAGTATGTACATTGTTCATGTATGTTTTTTTGTTTTAGCTTACTGCTTACGAGTATGTACATTGTTCATGTATGTTTTTTTTGTTTTAGCTTACTGCTTACGAGTATGTACATTGTTCATGTTTTTTTTTTGTTTTAGCTTACTGCTTACGAGTATGTACATTGTTCATGTTTCTTTTTTTGTTTTAGCTTACTGCTTACGAGTATGTACATTGTTCATGTTTCTTTTTTGTTTTAGCTTACTGCTTACGAGTATGTACATTGTTCATGTTTCTTTTTTGTTTTAGCTTACTGCTTACGAGTATGTACATTGTTCATGTTTATGTTTTTTTGTTTCAGCTTACTGCTTACGAGTATGTACAATGTTTCTTTTTTTGTTTTAGCTTACTGCTTACGAGTATGTACATTGTTCATGTATGTTTTTTGTTTTCAGCTTACTGCTTACGAGTATGTACATTGTTCATGTTTCTTTTTTGTTTTAGCTTACTGCTTACGAGTATGTAGATTGCAATTTAATACATACTGTTTTCTTTTTTTAGTAAACCCAAACAAAGTTATTCTGTTTTATAATCACGAATTTAATAAGCACATTTTGCTAAAGGACTAAAGCTGTCTATGTCCACTCGATAGAAAAGAAGAATTAAACGGATGTGTAGTATTTTAGAGAAAAAATTGTCGAGAGTGATTAGTTATTGATTCACATTATCTTCTGGGATATTCTAGTTTTAAGATGCAACAATAAACCTTTCTTATCATTCGTCTTACATGTCAAAGTTGATAATCGTTTGAAGGTTCCCAAGTTGTTCCCGAAAGTTGGAGCAAATAATCGACTAACTGAAACGTTAAATATGTCGTCGTGGTTGACAGGAAAGTCTGGACATTTAGGAATAAAGCACTAAACACGTTGGAAGCGATCACTCTGGCTCGTCTGATCACACAATGACGGGTTTGAGTGTATCAAAGTATTTTGTAGAAACTGATTTTCTGTCGTCCAGTAATCACTTTTTCCAATCTTGTACTCGAACCCATTTGTTCCAGATCAGCCGTGTAGACAGTTACTGCTAGACGAAAATATTTTTTTTTTCAAAGGGGGTGGGGAAATCAACGAAATCTCACTCCCATCAGTAGATCGAACTTGTCGACGTCAATATATCATGTGATGTACTTCAGATTCTCAGCATCTGCGTTACGGAATATAGAATTACCTACTTGTAATGCAGTATTACATCAATCCAACTTTTTTCTAAGTGAATAAATTTTGTCTGTCACCAACATCTGGAGGAACTGAAGTCATCTACTCCGTAAGAGACGAAAAAAACAGCATAGACGCAAACACTTTTTTTTTTTATACATTTAACCTTTGGATTTAATTGTAGTTTCTAAAGATGTATTTAATCCCGAATTTACCAAAGGCTCTTGAAATTAATTAGCGCTGCTTACTACCAAATAATGATGTAAAATAACAATTTACATTCCTGTATAGAAACTAATTTCTGATACTATACGCACAAATAACACATTGTTACACATAAATAGCTTAATACGATAGCTGCTCTTATACTTTGGTACGTTATGTCATAATGTGCTATTGGATTCTGTTTCTACTAACATTTTTCTCATTGAAGAATAGATACTTTTTTTACGTTTACATAAATTTTCATTCTTTTGAACAAGGCCTGGCATGGCCAGGTGGCTAGGGCGCTGGAATCGCAATATGAGGGTCGCGGGTTCGAATCCCTGTCACACCAAACATGCTCGCCCTTTCAATCGTGGGGGGCGTTATAATGTGAAGGTCAATCCCACTATTCGTTGGTAAAAGAGTAGCCCAAGAGTTGGCGGTGGGTGGTGATGACTAGCTGCATTCCCTCTAGTCTTACACTGCTAAATTAGGGACGGCTAGCGCAGATAGGGATCAGAAACTGTTTTCTAGTGTAGGATCAGTTCAGCAACCACCACGAAGAACTGGAATTTAGGTGTGCTGTTATGAAAAATTTTTTTTAGTTTACCTGATTTTTTTCAGTATCATCCAAAACTGAATTTTGATCATGTGATCTTTACTTAGTGACTCGAAATTGCTATACTTCATAAACTTGCACATCAATTTAAAGAACTTAGAAGCGCGGTAGCAATCCCTATGTAGGGATGGGTCCGATTAGAAATGGCAGCCTCTACATTGTGTACGGTAGTCAGCACGTCGGCAGAACCCAGTCGGAGGGATGGAGACGAAAAGCCCTTCACTAATAAAGTACAAAACTGCCTCTGAAGTTCGGCTAACCTTCCTTGACGTCTAGAAACCTCGATTTTCTTCTCCACCAGGTGTAACTTTTAAATCACTTCACTACTCCCTTTTCCTACCTAGAGCTGCAAGTGATAGATTAGTTACAGCACAAAGTACTAATCAAGTTCTCTGATCAGTGTTTATCTTTATCTGTGTTATATGTAAGTAGATAATATAACGTATACTCATTACCGCGCCGCGCAATATCCTGGTCATGACTTGTCTTATTTTGAAAAGTGACGTCTATAGATTATATTATTGCTCCCTAAAAAATGGAACTAAAATTAGTGAAATGATACCTTCCACCTAGAAGCTACAGCCCCACTGGAAAACAAGGCTTAGACTTATAAAAAGTACAGAATATAGTAACAAAAATTATATCTTAAAATTATTTGGATCTACGGATGGAGAAAAGATCAGAAATTAGAGCATTTGGGATGGCAGAAAAATCTGCATTACCCATTCCTGCATTCCACTACCTAACGTATCCATGCATCCATCCTGTGAGTGCAGTATACGAGTGGTGGAATGCAGGAATGGATAATGCAGATTATCCTCCAATCTCAAATACTCTCTAGTTTCAGATATTTTCCATCCCTAAATCAAAATAATTTTAAAATATAATTTTTTGTTACTAGTCGAAGTATTAGCTTGTATTTATGTTCCTGTAAGATAATAAACGGTTTGTATAATTTACTATTGGCAGTGCAACGGAGAATAAAGACGTGTTTTCATGGACATTAAAATGTCACATGTCTAAAATAAGGCTTCTTTTTTTCGCATTTTGTTTATCTTAATTACATTAATGATTGGAAACGTGTACTTTAATTTTTACCATTTTTAGTATTCTATAGTGCATGAGAAAAAGTGTGGTCAGTTCTTGTGTTAGTAATTAACACATTTATGTTGCTTTTTTTAGATAATATTAAGTAAAACGGTGGAATTAACCACCACTTACTTTAAAAATTCGAGTTTCACGTGAAACTTTCCTTGTTCAAGTTCGTTAGGATCAACGAGATATTTAATGTTCTAATTTTTTACATGATTCTCAAGTGGTTTTTTTCTTAGCGGTTAAGAAAAGCAAGTCACGCATTCTTGAGCTTTAATTTCATCCGCTCTGTTGTTGTTGTTTTTGTGTACATGATTTAAGAAACTAATCGGCTACCTCTTCTATAGGATAAAGTAATTAAAATACCAAATGCGGTAACGCTTTGCCTTCTCATCTTTGCACGAAGGCATTGTATTATTATCAATGTTGTACACCGGAAGAAAGGATGACGTTATTATACAAACGTAAGCCATGCAAAAAAAAATTGCTTAAAGTAAGTTACAAATGCTTCATCCAAAACTTTAGCTATGCATACATAACAAAAAAAACGCTCGCACATAATGTAACATTAAGCAAAAATAAAATAAAAAGTGGGGAAAATCGCTAGACGCGTGTTCGAAAAATTAGATCTGAAATTCTGTTTTATTTTATATTGTATGACTGACTTGGAGTTTATTTCATGTCTTATATTGTTATTTGTCATCATCAAGCGTTACGTTGTATGTCAGCCACTTTTAAAAGCGTTATGTCAATGTATTTCATCGTCAATAAATGGGCATGCAATGAAACATCAGTTCTCAAAATGTAATGTTAATGTATTTCATCATCATCGAACGTTACATTGTAGGCCAATCAGTTTCACAACACAATGTCAATGTATATCATCATCATCATCGAACAAAGAAGAGAAAATCGCCAAAATTCTCTGAAATGATTCAACTTGTGTTTTAAGAACGTGTCCTACAGTAACTTAAATTCTTTCCCATACGAACCGTTTCATGCTTCTCACTGGAGTACAACCAAGTATGCAACAATAGAAAACGGCTTTAATTTTTTTTATTAAGTTATTTTCTTAAAGTATTAATATACTACTTAGTGAAGTCCTGTTGTGTCAGTTGCATAGGGGTGCGAGCTGCATAATACTTGTGATTATTGGAGAAATTTGGAAAATTATAGTCATTCTTTCTGCTGAATCGATAAATAAAAACTATTAGTTTTATCTAATACTCAAAAGTTTAAAAAAAATTAAATAATTGAAAACAAATTACGTGCATGCAATGTAAGACTAATCAGAATATTTTGAAAATTGATAGTTTTCATTTTTAAAACACTCCGTGAACACAAGTGATTTACGTATTTTGTTAAGAAAACAAGTAACGGAGAAGAATATTTATTAAAAAATAAGAAACTATGTTTACGTTTAAATACATGTTTATGAAAGGTGGTTATCTAAAATTTTATTCAAAAAATTTTTGCTAGAAAATATTCAGAGATGATGTATATGTAAAACTATTATCTTAGTTATTTGGACATAAAAAAAAAATTAAGGCTGATTAACTTGCTACAGCTCTATTTCCCGAAGTGTTTATCATTAGATAAAAATTAACCGTTGCCTTTAAATTGTTATTCAGTATTTATACAAAAAAGACGAATGCATTTTACGTGTTTTTGATTTTCTTTGACTAAAACAAGAAGTAATCAACTATGAAAATTCTGTAAAAGAAAATAAACACGTTTAATTACAGAATACAAAAATAATAATTATGAAATATGACACTCAGATATACGTATAGATAACTTATTAAAAAAAAAACGGTCCGCTGGTGGCTCGGGGACAGTCTTGTATGTTTGTTTTAGAGCAAGGTGACATTGGGTTATCTGCTGTGTTCACCGTGGCGAGTCGAACCCAGATTGTAGTTTTGTAAGTCTGTAGATTTACCGCTGTCCATCAGAGGACCGGCTTATAACGCTAAAATTCTGGGTTAGATTATGGTGATCGATATAGCACTGGTACAGCCTTACGGTACAACAAACAACTTGTATATAATAAAAGTTAATGTCATGTTCGAGGCTTGATGAATAATTTCAATGCATTTTTTGTTTTATTTCTATGTAAAACTACATTAACCAAAAATGAGTTTCAAATCAAAATGTAAAATGCTTAGCTACAAAGTGTTATGTCTACGATGGTATGGGTGGTTTTATCATTTGAAATTTATTTATAAGTGATTCCTGTAGCCAGAAAATAAATTATTTGCTGCTACTAAACTAAACGATCATATATACATCTTGGACGACTGGTCGAAGGATAAACAACTGGAAGAGTTAAGGTTCGTTAAACATTTTTTTTTATTGTTGACAAGCAGGCATACTTTGTTTCTTTCTATTCACGTGAATTAGTGACAGAAAATACGTTTAATTTCTAGTCAGTCACGTACCAGTTATTTGTAATTTGCTTTATTTGCAATGTAATAAAAACATGCTTTCATTTTATGACGTTACTCTTCAGCGACAATATCAAGAAACGTTTTTTTTACTAAACACACAACAAATATTTGTATATTCCGAACCATGCTGTGTAACACCGAAGTCGACTCTTAAAGGAATATAGATTAATTTTCTCAACAACAAAGCGGAACAAAACAATTTTTTAAAAACATCGTCTTACTTAACATAACTTTTACAGCTGCCCAAGATGTGTCAATAGTCTTTATTCAACACAAACGTTCCACTTTCTTATACCACTTTTCAGCCTTTATCGAAATAATGCCCATCTTTTTTTTGCGTACAAAATGGCGACGTAAAATCGGTTTTTAGGCGTGGAAAATGAAAATCAAAAAATACTTTGTGTTACGAGCCGTTTCACCTAAATATTCTAGTGTATAAACAATGCTTACAGTCCAATGGTAGAGTGAATGCTGGTAGAGTAAATCCATAAAAAAAAAAATATACAAATTCGTTTGTAGACTATAATTAAATCATTCATTGGCTCTGTTAATGATATTTTCAAATTATCTATCGTTTAAATTCGATGACGAGGAACCCACTTTGAGATTAATAATGGCTGGAGACGGCTTAAATGGGTAATGAAGAAAAACTTTAATATAAGTTTAACATAACAGCAAATGTACAACGTTTCGACAATGTTTTGTCATCATCATTTTGTCACCTGATGATGACAAAACATTGTCGAAACATTGTACATTTGCTGTTATGTTAAACTTATATTAAAGTTTTTCTTCATTACCCATTTAAGCCGTCTCCAGCCATTATTAATCTCAAAGTGGGTTCCTCGTCATCGAATCTTT
>NW_013666548.1:109418-122307 GCF_000517525.1 Limulus polyphemus | reverse complement strand
AAAGATTCGATGACGAGGAACCCACTTTGAGATTAATAATGGCTGGAGACGGCTTAAATGGGTAATGAAGAAAAACTTTAATATAAGTTTAACATAACAGCAAATGTACAATGTTTCGACAATGTTTTGTCATCATCAGGTGACAAAATGATGATGACAAAACATTGTCGAAACGTTGTACATTTGCTGTTATGTTAAACTTATATTAAAGTTTTTCTTCATTACCCATTTAAGCCGTCTCCAGCCATTATTTATCTATAGTTTAAGTTTTAATGCTTTTGACTTGCTTTGGAGCGCTTCGCTGATTAGTTGTGGCATGAAGCTACAAAGCCCCAGTCTCGGAGCATAAATATATAAGAAAATAGTGTTTATTTCGTTGTAAATGTCTGGATACAATTTACTTTTATTGACTTTTTCTTATTATTTTAACTAAAAAATTCTGCAAATGCTAATACTACATCTGTTTTGCCTCTTTGTTTGACTTTAGCATTTTTAGTCGGCTCGGTATGGCCAATTTGTTAGGGTGCTTGACTCGCTATCTGAGGATCGCTGGTTCGACTCCTCGTCCCACCAAACATGCTCGCTCTTTCAGCCGCGGGGGCGTTATAATATGACGGTAAATCCCACTATTCGTTGGTAAGAGTAGTCCAAGAGTTGTCGGTGGGTGGTGATGACTAGTTGCCTTCCTTCTAGTCTTTCACTGGTAAATTAGGGACGGCTAGCGCACATAGCTCTCGTGTAGCTTTGCCCGAAATTCAAAACAAACAGCGTTTTTAGCTAGTGGGGCGTCTATACGATGTTCTCATGGAATTACTCCCAATTTCTTTAGCTATAACGGAGTTGTATGAAAATCGGAAACAATGGCTTCATTACCACTGAGCTTGTAAAATTAACTATTTAAAACTACGCTATACGAAGTTTTTATATTGGAAAATGAAAATGAGAGCATAAGAATAACGAGTTGATAATAGATCTACTTTGTAATATATCTCCTTGTTTGAAGTTGATTTTTGTCCAAGTCCACGTGGAAGATTATACCACCATAAACATTTATAAGCAGTTAGTACCTATAAATGTTTAGGATTATTTATGTCGAAACAACCGTTATTCGTATCTTCTTTGTAAAAGAGAAAATGTATCTATAGGACTTCAAGTGAACACATTTGAGTATTATTTCTTCGGTGAAAATCGGTGGTCGGTTAGAAATAATACTGTTCTTTTTTTTTTTCTTTAACAAGCTAGAATGGATAATGTCTACCAGAGAATGCTGAAAGGAATGTAACCAAATTTATATTTAAATAATATTTTACGTGAGGTCAGGTTTAACTACAGCTTCCAGCCTGGAAGTTGCCAACGTGATGTATTGGAGTGAAACGACTCGTACCGTTTAATTAAATTCTTAAACACTTCCCATTAAGTCGTCGTGCAAATACTGCTTTTATAAAAGCTTCTATAATCCCATTGAAAATTTCCTCCTTGACAACGCATGGTTACCGTCAAACAAGTATTCTTTCTGACAGTATTTGAAAGAATGAATCTGTCGATAGTTGATACGAGGGCCTTTTAATATCAGCAAAGAATGGAGATGAAAACACAAATTTGCAGCTCCTATTACCCGTTGATGACTATTAAATAAAGCAAATTGAACCGTATTTGACAGGTTGATTAATAGGAACCTGTCAGAACTAAGAGAACAAGCTCGCAAGAGGAACTTTATGAGTCTCTTGAGAAATGTGCATAACAGTGGTATGATTTAGATGTAGAGTTTGAGTTCTTTATTCAGAAAATCGTGTTTGTAATAAAAGTTCCTTTGTTCACTCTTTTGCTAATATTTCAGTTTGGAAGGTCCTAGCCGCGGCCTTTTTTTTTTCTGTCATACTCCTCTTTGTAATCAAGAAAATAAACTATTGATTTTTAGATTCATTAGCCGTCCGTAACAGTGGCTCGAGTAGTAATTTATGATTTTATCCTCTATTCCGTGCTATGTAACTTTCCTATGAGGGACTTTTACTGATACAATGTATAGCACGGTTATTTAGCAGATTATGAGAAAATGCGACATTATTTATCGGTTAAATAAGCACAATAAGTTCTAAATGTTTTAATAAGGATAAGCTATTCATTTAAACAATTAAGTAATTTCCCCAAATTTTAAATGAAAATATATAGAATTCACAACAATTTAGTTAAGTAATTTTGAATATCTAAATCAGTAAGCCACGTGACAACCACAGCCAATGTAAAGTCGCAGTGGGGCGACATGTATCAAAACTAAATTTTCACATTCTTTGGTTCATCATAGGTAATGTACTGTTGACGGAAACTGATCATTTTTGGAAAGGTATATAACAGTCCTTCCTGATGCAGAATACTCGTACTCTAAGATCATAAAGATAGGATTAGATTATAGATTAATAATTTTTAAATGGGGGGGGGGGGGGGTATTCCCTGTATTTAATGACATTAAAAAAAAGTGGAATATGGATTAACATGAGACCCCAGAACTATCTAGAAAAATACCTCAAGGACTAGTTTGTTTGTTTGTTTTTGAATTTCGCGCAAAGCTACACGAGGGCTATCTGCGTAGCCGTCCCTAATTTAGCAGTGTAAAACTAGAGGAAAGGCAGCTGGTCATCACCACCCACCGCCAACTCTTGGGCTACTCTTTACCAACGAATAGTGGGATTGACCGTCAAATTATAACGCCCCCACGGCTGAAAGGGCGAGCATGTTTGGTGTGACAGGGATTCGAACCCGCGACCCACAGATTGCGAGTCGAGCGCCCTAACCACCTGGCCATGCCGAGCCTCTTCAAGGACTAAGAGAACAAGCTCGCAAGAGGAGTTCTATGAGTTTGAGGAATGATCATAACAGTGATACGAGTTATCTTTCTATTCACGTGAATTAGTGATATAAAATACGTTTTATTTCTGGTCAGTTGCGTACCAGTTATTTCTGATTTATTTTGTTGGCAATGTCATAGAAATATGCTTTCATTTTATGACTTTGCTCTTAAGCGACAATATCAACAAACCTTTGTTTTGAGTTCAGTAAAAAAAAAAAAAAAAATGTATATCCCGAATCACTGTTTAAGCATGCTCTTTTGTAGTGAGGGATTTTAATGTAGTTATAAATTTATGATACAAACTTATGAGGTGTTAATGTTTGTGTTACAAACCACAATTCATTTGTATTCATTTTCTTTTCTTTTATTGTGGAATTTTCTGAAATCATTTTTCACGTTTTCAGTACGTTAGCCAAATGATCGAGGTAAACACCTGAATTATGTTTTCCGAAATTATGTAATTCAAATTACTCGGCATAAAATATATTTATCTATTATCAAAACAAGTATATAGATTTCTTCAGTAAATTAAGCATTGTTTTTTTTTTTGTTCAAGGTTATTCCAAAATTATTGAAAGTTATAAACTAAGCAAACTGCCCATTCTGAACAACCTTTTACTTATAATTGATTTAGTAAAATGTGGTGAAACACAGATAGCGTGAGTTAGTAATGATTGAATTATAAAGCTTGTAAAATTCAGATATCTTCTTTTTTACAATTTGATATCCTGGCGCCATCTTGTAGAATCTAATCAAAGATGAAAACGTATAGAAATTAGTTTATTCATAAGGAATGTCAGATGTATTTTTGTTTATTTTTGGATAGATATGCCGTGTCTAATATGTAACCGATATATTAATTGGTAGGCAGCTAGTCAAAAGCACTCCATCGTCAACTCTTAGACTATCCTAGTCTGATCGAATATTGAGACTTGACACTCACACTTATAACGCACACAATGAGCGAGATGGGCGATGCTTTTTATTTTTGAGGTAACAGGGCGTAAATGCTGGACCCACAGATCCATATTCCAGTAAACTTATCACTAAGATTCGCTCGGCTCTTCTAGATGTGATATAATTTTGTTTATTATAATTACAGAAATTTATGTTAAATAAAATCTAGAAGTTTCACGTTAAGGAAGGATATTTATTCCCGTTTACGTAAATAACATAATAATTTTTTAGAATTATTGCAGAAGTCCCAGTTATGATTAGTTAGGGCTAGGTTTGGTCTAATGGTCACGGTGTCGAGCCGAGGATTGAAAATGTCTAGGACGTGATACTGCTGAATAGTGCCATTTTCATTTCTGGGCGCATTTTTTAAAAGTTACAGCAAGTCTCTCGTGGCAGCAGACGCTGCTGGCTGATTGGCTTCTGTCTGGTCAGCAGTTCAAAATAAGGTACAGCTATACTTAAATAGTGACCTGGCCATTCAACTCTAATGGACATAAGATGCCTTTCAGTCTAAAAATTCCAATGATACTTCTATTGAAAAAGCTTCAGTTATTCGAATACAAATATTACTGTTCACTAATTGCAGTAATAGCCTAACTTCTCAAGAAACAGGTAATGGATATTTTTTGTTCTGAAACTTTGAGATTTGGTGTTGACAGAAGACTAATTTCCACAGTAAACGTTTTCCTTCACTAATAAATCGATTTAATAATAATTAGTATTTAATTACTTTTTTTTCTCCCCTTAAACCAAACCTCAACATAAGTCGAAAAACTGAGTTAGTAAAATGATCTTGCTTATACACATTTTTTAAAACTCTAATGGCCAATTAATTAGTATCGTCTGAGTGGAGAAAAAGTTATTAGTGAAATTGATATATTTGTAAAAGTGCGTTGAAATTGAAATGTTTTGAAAATGGCAACTTCTAAACGTTTCGGGTGATTAGAATTTACCAGACTTGTGAAATATGAAAGGTATCGTACAATCCTGAAATACTTAAGTATTTCTAAACAACTGAGACCTGAATCCGAATGGGATTCGAAACGGCAGTTTTGCTTACCTGGTAAATGCTTTAACAACATTTCTTCGTTACAAACCGTTGAAGTCAAAAGTGGGCGTTCAGACATTCGTTGAAGCAGGTAGTTTTTTGGGGTATATAGCATGTGTGCGGTATTTAGACACGCACATTCAAATTCCTTTAGGTCAGACGTGGAACTTTACAAGATCACGGTCAATCCCTCTTTTCGTTTGGTAAGAGAGAACCCAAAAGTGGGTGGTAGGTGGTGTAGACAAGTTACCTTCCCTATAGTATGCCACTTCAAAATTAGGGACGGCTACCACAGATAGCCCTCAAATAGCTAGCTTTGCGTGAAAATGAAAAACAAAGAAACGATGACCTTTCTATGATATATTGCGTTGCCTTTTAAAAAAATACATGTGGCACCCCAGCTTCTAAGCAGTAAGTTTGAAGCCTAAAGATCGGGTGTTTATAGCCTTGTCGGGCAAAGCACAGATAGCTCATTGTGTAAAAAGCCAAAACTAAGACCTGACGGAATTCGAATGTGCGTGTCTAAGTATCGCACACTTTCTTCATAACCAAAGAAGCTACCTGATGAAACGGTCAAATTTTATTTGTTCCAAAAAAGTTTCCTTATTGTTTTCTTATTTCTTTTACATAATAAAATTATCCCTCGGTGGGTCAGTGGTAAGTTTACGGACTTACAATGCTTAGATTCTCCACGGTGCAAATAGCCTACTGTGTAGTTTTTTGCTGACAAAAAAACAGTGAAAATTAAAATTGAAGTTTTAAAAAACAAACATAACATAAAATCGTCGCCTTGGTGCAACAGCGAATCAAATATTATCGCAATAATGAGACAAGTGCATTTTCTTTCTTACATTTGAGTTAAAATATAAAAGTATTAAGAATAATGCTTTGTTTGAAGTTAAGTACAAAGCTACACAATTGGCTGTCTGTGCTCTGCCCACCACGGCTATCGAAACCCGGTTTCTAGCACTGTAAGACTGCAGACTCCCCGCTGTGTCATGGAGGGGGGGGGGTAAGGCTTTCATGGAAACTTTCGAAACGTCGTCCTCTACACTTGTTTTTCACAAAATCTGCATAAATAATCTATCAAAAAATAGTGTATTTCAATTGTCATTTTCGGTAAATTCTCACTTTCCCCATTTCTCCTAATTCTTGAATCAGACGTGAAATATCTAACAGGCGGGTTGATAGGTTCTGTTTCCCACATTCAGCCCTAGACTAACAAATGAACATTATCTGTATTATAGATTTAACTTTGAATTATGTTTTTAGATATAAGTAGTTTGTGAAACAGAAAATATATGAAGAAAGACATGACACGACGAAGATACCATTACTAATTAACCTAGAATATTAGTCCATGTTCATTAATGATATAGGATATAAGTGCACAATAGTCCGGAAATCATATGTAAATTATTCGAATATATAGAAGTAAATTGTTTATAACACTTGCGTAGGTTACACTTATGTAAAACGGATTCTTATTTCATTTACGTCATTATAAAAACTAGATAGTGTTTGTAGCATCAATGTTCTGTACTTTATCAAATCTCAGCCACTTCGACAATGAAAACAGTCACGCGTGGCTTAATAGGTAGCGTTTCCGGAATGTGAATCCGAAACCTCAAGGTTCTCTTCCCGTTGCCGCAAAAACGCGATCCGCACTTTACAACAAGAGGTGTACATTAAGAGTGATGTCAACCAACAGTAACCCAATAGTTGGCGGTGGGGGTTGCTGACTAGATGCCATTCCTCTATTTATCAATTCAATAGCTAAGGATATAGAGCGCTTTGTTTAGATTTGCACATAAATTCTGAGAAACAACAACACAGACTTGGTCGTATATTTTAACACAACAACAAAAGCATATCCATATAACATAACTTCAATTTCCGTATATAATTACTAAGTTCTTTTCGTTTTATAATACTGTATTAAAATTTCATTTAACATGTTAAAAGTGCTCAAAAGTGAAACTTTCAGTATTGAAATACAACTTGATGTTGTGTCAGTTGTCGTAATTACTGAAATACGTTTTCAAGGTGATAACTCGGGCTTGACTGATGTATGAAAACCACTGTTAATATTGTGACCTTCTGCCGTCTTTAATGTGATCGTGAGTTTTCATTCTTATATTTATGAAGCTTGTTTTGTCATGTTTTGGGATCAACATCGTGTAAAAGGATATATATAAAAGTATTCAAAACTACATGTTATGTTATGAATACCAATATTCATTACTCGAGAGGCTATCTGCAATGTCTACCGCAGGGAATCAAACTCCAGGTTTTAGCGTGATAAGCTCTGAAGATTTTATCATTAAACCAAGAGAAACATTAAACGTTTCGTTGCTCTATGCCACATCTTTATCTAACGCAGAAGGAATACTTCAACCAAGACATGTTCAGATCATATTTATATAGATTGAAAACGTACGAGTCACTTTTCGATGTATTTTCTTGAAGGAACACGAGATTCATTTCTCCAGTTTCGCATTAATCATCTAAATGATGTAAAAACTCAATCTGTTTAACTGATTGAATCTAAGTACAAATAGTATTCCTCCAGAATAAAGTTTTATTGCGGTAATCAGTATGATTTCTTGTTTATTTTAGACTAACTGCACATAGTCTTTCCTAATTCTGAAGCGGTAGAATGAAGAGAAGGCAGCTAGATAACACCACCCACCGCCAACTCTTAGTTTTCTCTTTGCTGACCGAATAGTATAACTTCACTGTCACTCTTGTAGAGTACCTACGGCCCCAAATTGTGAAGCTTCGGATTCACAGTCCAGGCATGCTAACAAATTAGGATATGTCCGACCTCATTCGGAATAAGAGCTTAATACTTTAAATATTGCTTTTCTCATGCTACTTGGATATTCAACCAGTTTTATTCATTGTTATAAGCCTAAGATTCAAATCACGTAACATCAAAGCCGACAAAATAGCAGTTGACCAGAAAAATCTACGTTCTCGCTTAATACTTTGTTTAAAGCAGATAAAATACACAGTATGTAAGATAATCTTATGTAACTCCAATCTTTAATTTGATTTATTTTGCCAAAATTCGAATTATTTGGCAGAAAGCATAGAAATACTGATATATAATACGAGTCAAATCAACGATATTTGTAAAATCACGTAAACGTGGCGCTCTCTACAAGAGTTAAAATCATAAGATTCTCCTCGACTGACACGTTAGGCTTTTCATAATTCACCCCTTTATCATATGTGCTTTACGTTATTATTAAGTTTGTGGAACTTTAATTCTGTAGATCTTAAAAGCTCAAAATGCAAAAACACATTCAAGCTTTAAATTTAAACATAAGTTTTATGTTATACTACTTTGGTATTATGTTTTATTCTTTCTAACGTATAGCATAATTCAAATAAGCTCATCAGTTTTCAAAATTCAAAGCTTTACATCTGACGCACGAACAGTATAAACAATTGTATTAATTTAGACTCCAGATTACACGGTCTTAGACTGCATATTTATGAATAGCTCAGTAATTTACAGTCGTATCTATAATCTGTCTAAACTTTTTTAAGACTTGAATCTTCACTTGAAAGTGTGTTGAAAATGTTTAACTCAAAATTATGTATTGAAAAAATTAAAATCGAAACATGACGATTTTGTTGTAATGTGTTTTCTAAACAAGTCTGAGCAAATTCCAATGGTCAGAGTGCCAGACTGTGAATCCATGTTGCGCGTTCCTTTACCATTAGTTTTACCAACAAAAAATAGCAAAAAAATTGCACGTTGCACACTGTGGGTAGGTTATAATTGTGACGGTGAAACCCCACTATTTGATTAGAGTAGCCTACGAGTTGGCGGTAAGTGTTGTTGACTGGATCCTTCATTATAGTATATACTACTTTAAAATTAGGCACTGCTAGCGCAGATATTCCTTGTAGTTTTTCGCGAAATTAAATCAACAACAAACAGAAGAACATTTTTTTAGTCATATTAAAGTTAACGTAATGGACTATTTCTCACCTGTAAGAATTATCAAGATGGTAATCGTGTTTGTTGGAAAATAACAATAATTTCCTTTTTTGTCCAGAAATATATTTTCTATGCATGCCTTGACGTCTTCTAAGAATAAGAATCTCATTTTGAAATAAAATTTCCCATAAAACTCAAACATTGCTTTACTGTGGCACTCCAATGGTTTAGCGGTAAGGTAGCGTGCTTACAACACTAAAAACCGGGTTTTGATACCCGTGGTGGGCACAGCACAGATATCCCATTGCATAGCTTTGTGCTGTTTAGTTTAAGCGCAAAGCAGCACAATGGTTTATCCCAGTACGTTTACCTCAGCGATTGAGCCCCTCATTTTACCGTCATAACTCCTCGAGCTTAACGCCACAGGGATGTGACTTAATAAAGCTCAAAGTTTTAAACGGTAATTTTACAGGCTTATAACGCCAAAAGCCGAGGTTCGATTCCCCGTGCTGGGCAGAGCGCAAATAGACTAATTGTGCAGCTTTGTGCTAAAACAAACGGGTTCCAAACCTCATTACGGGCCTAACGTATAACAGGTTGTGAAAAATTCAGGTTATTTACTAACTTACAGCTCTAAAAATCATTAACCTCATTTTCAACGTGATCCTTTAACCCATTGGAGTAAATTGCGTTCCAATCTAGTAAAGTTAGTCCACTAGCTTAGCGCGTAAACCATTTAAATGTTCACATCTTACTAAATAAATTGGTTATATACGAAAATCTTCAAAGTATGTGCCCCGGAGAGTTAGTGTTGATGGAGGAAACTTTAGTATTGTTTTTCTATAGAGGACATGCAACCATTTTTCTGGCTCTTTAAAATTGCGCAGCTAACGTGTTTGGTGCCGCAGTTTAATTCTCGAAAATCATTGGGAATTACATTAAATGCTTTGTTTAAAATCTAAGTAGTGAATATATTATTACATACTATTTGGCTACAAGTTAAGCAGTTTCTATGAAAACACATTTTAACCACTGAATTATCTAAATCATTTGTACCAGAACAAACAACGGTTGCAAGTATGAAGACCGTCGTCAGAACTAGTCACACTATAAGCTTAAGACCTTGGGTTACAGTTAACAATCTGAATATTGGGGCCCGCTAGTATAGTTGTAGTAAATAGTCTGTACCCACTGACCTCATCCTACATGAAGCTCTAAAAGGATACGTGCTACACGGGTATTCATGCTATTATATATGAAAACATAGATGTTGTCAAGTTGTTAGATGCAGCACCTATAGATTTCTGTTCTATTATGCTGTAGAAATGGGTCCTGGAAAACTGTTTTCCTTTGTACACTAGATGGATTAAAGAAACGTCAGCACAATTAGTTGACTGTAACAACAACTGACTAGCTGATTGATCCTGAGAAAGTCACCACGGGGCTATAAATCTATATGAATTCAAGGCCAAAGTGACGTGTTGCAGTGACCCAGAAACCGCTCTAACACCACAATACCCATCCTCCCGTCCTTCACGGGTCGTCACTTATCTCAAAACCATAGGTTGATGTTTTCACATCGCATAATCGACAAGGAATTAACATAATGTTTCATGAGTTAGCGTGTACATAATTTACTCATGAAACAAAAGAACTGTTTATTATAATTTTGTTGTTTTCAGCAGGCGCCCTTCTTAAAAATCAAAACGAGAAAAAGCAACTGACGTAAACCAACAAAACTGTACATCCGATGCAAGTTTTCGGAATTGACGTCACTTTCTGACGTGAGAATCCAGTGCTCTGTCAACAGTGATTGCAAAAGAATGTACGTGTTATTTAGGTTTTCAATAACTGCTTCGAATTGAACCCTCCCGTCCAATTTAATGGAACATTTTCTTGTAAGTTTTTAGTTTGTTATGTATTTTTTACTGCAGTAAGATCGATACAAAAGCTATATACAATAAAGCTCTGTATAAACAAGAGGGTCTAATCTTTTACCTGAACAGTCATATTAAAATTCCCAGAAGTTCCTCATGACGTTTTTATATTTAGTAGTACAAAAACGGTTAAGTTGACTTTGTTTAATTGTTCTTCATGATATTAATTAAAAATGTGTGACCTAAGTACAGAGAAACAAATTACTCGGTACAAATACATGTATTTAAAATTAAAGTAAAATCGCATACACAAAACTATGACTTTCATAAAATGTTATATCTTTAGGCTTCAAAAAAGACGCACCTGAAGCTGACTTATATGGGATGTTAATATCCTGTTAAACTAGCAGAAATCCACAAAACATTTGCGGTCAAATTAGTACTTTTATTGTAACAGTACTTCTTTATATACAGGATTTCTCTGATAATACAAAAGAATTCTAATCAATCGCAGACACTGAAACCTAAAAGTCCACTTGTCTTGTGCCTGTCATTAGTTAAGCCTTTATTAAGTACGCCTATATTCGATACAAAGATAAATTAACATTGTAACTTATGTAAATTTTTCGTTTTAGTTTAGCTAGGCTAAAATTTACCGTGCTTAATACTATAAATAAATAAATTTGTATTGCTATTCTACGACTTCACGCTAAACCTTTTTTTTTAAACTTTAAGCTTTTAATATGTTATTGTACAAAATGTCTACTGAAGTATATTTACATTCACCTTTTGTTTACATCCGTTGAAATGAAGTGCGCGCACATGAGCCATTAGATAGTAAAGTGCGCGCACATTTACAGGACATACAAAAATTGAGTATTATAATAATTTCAAAATCAGCGTTCATGACACAGGTTATGAATTATTAGTGTTTTGAGGTTACCTTTAAATATGACAGCATTTTCAATGGTTTTTTCCTGTTTCATAAATTTTTACTTAACAAAATCTGTTTTCACCAGAATAACGCTGCTCGCTCTCCTCGCACATAGACATAAGGACTTCGACTGATACGTCTTCACACTTTTTACTAATCGCCTGATGATCTTGGCCAGATATGTCAATCACTAGATCGCTCACTCATGTCAGACATTGACATTAGCCAAACATTCCACAGACTCTATAGAACGTGGACACTGACTTCCAAGACTTTATTTAAATAAACAAATCAAAGAAACAAAAGCCCATTGGAGCTGCGTTGAGGGACTTAGCAGTTGTATGGTTGATTGGGATTGCTGCAATTCCAATTTCGTCATAAGAAACTAACTGTTCATTTCAAGCTCTAGCTAGAAACTTTGAGCTTCTGGTTACTCACTTTCAAATCCTTATTTATTGTTTTACTCACGATACCAAGAGAAATGACTAGCTTCATAGCACTGGCTTTTTGGGTCAGAAGATTCTCTTTAGTAACTATAATCTCCCAGTTATATGACTATTCGCGATGGTATAGCATTTCAAGAATGGACAGAAAATGACGAGAATCAAGGACATTAGAACTAAACATGTCGCCTGAGGCATTATTGTTCACAGAAGTGTTCATTACTAGATCCGTTACATTAGTTCATTGACTACTTAAGCTTCACATATTAAGTAGATATCTTTGCTGGTTCTGGTATGGTTTATATCAGGGTTAAATATGTAGAATGATAACGTTATTTTGCGAGCTTATTCAAATAACTAACGCGTTAGTGTGTATGATTTGTCTCAGCAACCGGTACCAATATTTGCAACAAAATTTGATCGTTTAGCAATTCAAACGATATATTTCTGTACGCTATTTTTTCTTATATTCGTGTATTTTCAAACCAACAGTTTTTTTAGACTTTCTGTTGAGTAGGCTAAATTAAGTTCTAAAGCCGGCAATGTTAATAAAAGTTTGTATGAACTGCAGCAGGTGTTCGAAGAGCAACTAAATCAGTCTAGCTAGATTCAGCAGCTCCCAAATCCCCAGCCCGGTTTAGATTCGCATCACAATAAAGCAGATAAAAAGAAAGTTTGACAGAATATCATCATGTCAACGAACTATACACCAATACATAGGAGTTAGAATATTAAAGATAATCGCATGACCAGGTGGATAAGGCGCTCGACTCACAATCTAAGGGTCGCGGGTTCGAATCCGCATCCCACCAAACATGCTCGCCCTTTCA
>NW_013666548.1:106383-108522 GCF_000517525.1 Limulus polyphemus | reverse complement strand
AGCGCAGATAGCCCTCGTGTAGCTTTGCGCGAAATTCCAAAACAAACAAACAATTAAAGATAATCACACGAAACTGAATTATTACGTTAAAATTCCAAGCTAGGCGTCAAATGTTTTCTAACGAATTAAATAATTTTGCGTGTTTTTGTTTTGAACAATTCCTTTTCGTGTGTTTAAGATACAAAACGCTTAATGTGATACAATGTCGCCAAGGAATCATTAAACTTTAAGAAAATGTAGCATTGTTATATTTTGTGCTATCAATCTATATTTATACTTAATACAATATAATTGCTCGTTTGAGTGCTGCCAAAAAGAAGGCTACACAGCTGAACTGAGCCCACCGCAGGAATTGAAGCTCGAATTTTAGCACCACAAGCCCTCAAGCTACCGAAGACTTGACATAATAAGAAACGAACACATTTCTTATTTTCTCGCATTAAGTTTAAAGCGTAATATTGAATTTTGTTTCATATCTTTGCTTCCCGTGTTTTTGTTTTTGTATTGATATTATTAAAGTATTCTTTATTGTAATGTATCACTCACTCAGTTTTTACTTTTATTGTTTGTAATTTCTTAACTGAAGATAACTAAGTCCTGGTCAGAATGGCATTGACAAGCATATTTGTTTGTTTATGGCAAAGCTACTAATGATATCCATCGTCGCCCTTAATTTTGGACTATTGACTTCAGGGAAGGCATCTAGCCGGAAGTACTCACTGCCAACTTTTGGACTACTTTTCATCAACGAATAATCCCATTGACTGTTACTTATAACGCCCCCGCAGCTGAAAGGACGAGCATGTTTAGTGTCTGTTAAAAGCACTGAACGATTCTTCTAAAGCTCTATAGTGTTTGAGTTTTATTTAGAATTTCTTCATTTTTCTGTAACGTATGGAGAAAAAGTACGCGCTTAAGATGAAGGTAAAAGTTCTTCAGATATAAATGGGGAAAAAAAATTGAATGTCACGCATAATTTATTCAGAACATGTTTTTTATTCTATTAGACCACTTGTACGAGTAGTTCTTGATTTCATACAGAGGTGTACATTGTTTTCTTCATTGTGATAATAATTTCTAAACAGAAATGACGAGTAGTGTAATAAATTGACCCATATATAAAATGCTTTATTACAAACTCTTCCAATGCTTATATAAGTAATAACATTTTATTATTAAATAATTAATTAAAAATCGAATGTTGCCTGGCGTTTCACTATTGTTTTTCAGTGACGAAGTTTGTCCAACTATATCGCCTTTTTGTCGCTTATTGTTTATTTGTTTTGTTTTCTTGAATTTTGCGCAAAGCTACACGAGGGCTATCTGCGCCAGCCATCCCTAATTTACCAGTGTAAGACTAGAGGGAAGGCAGCTAGTCATCACCACCCGCCGCCAACTCTTGGGCTACGAATAGTGGGATTGACCGTCACTTTATAACGCCCCCACGGCTGAAAGGGCAAGCATGTTTGGTGTGACGGGGATTCGAACCCGCGACCCTCAGATTGCGAGTCGAGCGCCCTAACCACCTGGCTATGCCGGGCCTTGTCGCTTATTCATGGTGATTTTATTTGTCTGTTTTTGTACAAATCGTTATTTTCAAGAGTAGTATAAACTCAAGCGGAATACAAAAATATACGGTTATTTACAAGACATTTAGTATATACAAGCAGAAAGGGTTGATTTAACTACCCTTGGTCACAAATTGGCAGTCCTTTTATAGGATCTAGCAGGATTCTGATCCCTAGTTCACGTGATATACATACTGTTCAGAGTCTGAGCTTGTGCTTTAGTAAATAATTAAAAATACACAGATTAGTAATCATAAGAAAAAGTCGAGCCTCTCGTTATTATACAAGCTAAAATCGAAGGTTGTGTGTCTGATTTCGTTGACTATGAGTACATTGGTTACTCTACAAAAGTATTTCTTTAATACCACACATCGTATAACCCATGAAGTGTGTAAATTAACTGCTTTTACTTAGCAACCAGATTACCTCTTTAATATCACACATCGTATAACCCATGAAGTGTGTAAATTAACTGCCTTTACTTAGCAACCAGACTACCTCTTTAATATCACACATCGTATAACCCATGAAGTGTGTAAATTAACTACCTTTACTTAGCAACCAGACTACC
>NW_013666548.1:102716-106262 GCF_000517525.1 Limulus polyphemus | reverse complement strand
GTATAACCCATGAAGTGTGTAAATTAACTGCTTTTACTTAGCAACCAGATTACCTCTTTAATATCACACATCGTATAACCCATGAAGTGTGTAAATTAACTGCTTTTACTTAGCAACCAGATTACCTCTTTAATATCACACATCGTATAACCCATGAAGTGTGTAAATTAACTGCTTTTACTTTGCAACCAGATTACCTCTTTAATATCACACATCGTATAACCCATGAAGTGTGTAAATTAACTGCTTTTACTTAGCAACCAGATTACCTCTTTAATATCACACATCGTATAACCCATGAAGTGTGTAAATTAACTGCCTTTACTTAGCAACCAGATTACCCTGAGCCATTAAATCAAGCATCATATATGCAAGGCTTCACAGGTGTAAGTTTACTGTACCCCTACATTATGTGAATTAAATCGTTTACCCATAGTGCCTTTGTAGTGAAGCCAATCATCCAGACGTTCACTGTCAAAACTCTTAGGTTTGATACACTTGGCAATGAATTTATTTTCATCCTTCATCGTTTGAACATGCAAATGTTTTTGTTGAAGTGAGTTCGAATTCTTTCAGTTTTTTTTTGCTGTGAAATTTCGACTAGAACATTAAACATTTCAGTGTTTGAAAAAACAAAAACAGTGTAATAATCTAAAGGTTGATTTTTAGAGGAATTCGATAACTTATTTGTATATTCATACCTTAAGCATTCCTTAAAAAGAACTATTAAAAAAACACAACTTAAAATTTTCGAATTTCCCATCAATCTTTTCTTAGCATAGCATGCTGGAGAAGACCAGAAACTCGTCGAAATTTCATGCTTCTAGCACTAAGGTATGGATCAGTCATCATACAGCCAGTTTTCAATACCGTCGCTGTGATCCATTTCCATAAATGGATAAGCGTTCTCGTCGTTTATGCCTGTTTCTCGCAGCTCGTTCGTCTCAATAAATCAGATGCTGTCTCATTATTCATTGTTAGGTCATAAATATAAATAGGCGGGAACTGAACGCGTCAACGCAAGGTCCAAGTACGTATGGAAACCACATGTTTCCTTGGTAGGTTGGAGTTACACGAAAATGCTACTCAAACAAAAGAGAAATTTACCTTACTGCTTCAAATATTTCGACGATTTGTCGCGCCATGTTAGGAGCTTAATTAAAACAACGGAGGAAAGTGAATTTATTTTACTCAACCTACCATTTGTAAATTTCCTGTTTGTAGAATAATAACCCCCAAAAAACTGGGTGTTTCAAAAATTAGTTTTTTAGTGCACATCCTGCGTGAGGGTGTGTTCCGGTCGTATATTTTTGTTAATCTGACGGTATACGCTTTGTAGCATCAAATCTTTGAACGCCCTCTGCCGGTGAATTAATTAGGAGGCCTTAAGTACCTTAACATCAAGTTTGTTTTTAGCTTTATTTATATTATCTTCTGAAAATTGGAAGAATTTCCACGTAAAAGTACCTTTGAATTTAGTGTGTCCGGAGAGTGAAACGGATTCTGTTGATGCACACGATGAGGTCCCTGTGGACTTAAAACACTAGAAACGGCATTTCGGTACCTGTGGTGGGTAGAGAACTGATGACAGACAAGCAAACAAAAAACCACAATGATTAATGTCATTTAATGATTCACAAAAACGTCATTACACTTTACTTGCAGGTTTGCATGTGTTGTGTACCATTAAAAACACGGACGCATCAGATATTAAGTAGTAAATAAACATTTTATAATTTCATCTGTATTAGCGTAGACGCTGCTTAGGAATATTTTCTCCATTGGATCCTAGATAACGATTTCATCTGTATTAGCGTAGATGCTGCTTAGGAATATTTTCTCCATTGGATCCTAGATAACGATTTCATCTGTATTAGCGTAGACGCTGCTTAGGAATATTTTCTCCATTGGATCCTAGGTAACGATTTCATCTGTATTAGCGTAGACGCTGCTTAGGAATATTTTCTCCATTGGATCCTAGATAACGAGTTTTTTGTTTTTTTTTACCTTGGTTGTTGTTACTTATAGCAATTTGGTTCAATAATGGGGGGGGGAGAGGGTGAAGATTTGGTTTGGTTGTGGTTAAGCGCAAAGCTATACATTGGACTATCTGTGTTCTGCTAACCACGGGTATCGAGACCCGAATTTTAGAATCGTAAGCCTGCAGATTTACCGCTGAACCAGTAGTAAGTGAAGGTTTTATAAAGAAAAATGTAATATCAACGGGACTACGAACGTTATCATATTAATAAAACACAACAATGTAATGCTTTTTTTTACAGACAAATCTTAAAACAAAATTGCAGGTTGAGTTATGATTTCTTTGTGTAATATAAAAGCTTGTTATTTTTTTATAACCGCTATATAATGCGAACTAACTGTTGGTGACAATCCACATGTTCTAACATTATATTTTCAACGACGTTTTCAGGTTCGTGTTATTTTCTCTGAAGAATGTCACCCAAAATATGGTTAGGCAAGAACCAGCAGACGTTATCCCGTTTCTATGGCAACAGAGGAAATATAAATTGCAAAAATGAATAGCTCAAATAATCTCTCTTCTTCAGATAAAATTGATGTTGAAACGTCTGACGGATAAAAAAAAAAAATATTACTTGTTGTCTTCTTGTTTTTGAGTTAGAGATAGAATTGGCTCGTGATTGGTTTCCATGTAGCATCTCTTAGTGACAGTCCAAACTCAAATCCTTTGCACTACAGGATATTACTTAAGAGAATGAATATATGGCTTGATTACTGTGGATACAATGTTATTTCCTGAAACGAACACATTTTGTCGTATCTAACCAACTGGAGCTTTATTGGGATATAATGCAATACGTTATAACAATTACTTAGGATACAGATGTTTCATATTCATCTGAAATCAACTAGGGTTTCTTCATTCTTTTTTTTTTTTCTGGGCAAAAAAAGAAAAAGTGGGAGAACACCTTAATGACAACTTCAGTATTTTGTATTTGTGGCAAAGCTACTAAGGCTGCCTGCCGCCATCCCTAATTTTTAACTACCGATCACAGGTGAGAAAGCCAGTCAACAGAACATTAGAATTACTGCTATTTATTCCATTGATAATGTTATTTTGATGTTGATGCTAAAACTTCGAGCTCCTTTGTGCTACACCAAATGAATAAGTAAGATTTTTTAAGTCTATCGACATTCTGGTTTTTTTTTTAAAGCATTAACCCCGTATCAGAACATTCTATAAAGATCTCGTATTCATTGTTTTGAACTGGAATAATTATTTTGCATTTGGAAAGATATATACCAACAATGTGTCTACAAATGAAGTTTTTCCAAACATTACATGTCAAGACAATGAAAACCACACAGCTCTAGAGACCTAATTTCAGGAGCCGAGTTCTAGAGCAGTGAATACGAAACCAGGTTCAAAAACCGAGTTCTAGAGCAGTGAATACGAAACCAGGTTCAAAACCGAGTTCTAGAGCAGTGAATACGAAACCGGTTCAAGAACCGAGTTCTAGAGTCTAGTGAATACGAAACCGGTTCAAGAACCGAGTTCTAGAGTCA
>NW_013666548.1:100346-101716 GCF_000517525.1 Limulus polyphemus | reverse complement strand
ACCGAGTTCTAGAGCAGTGAATACGAAACCAGGTTCAAAACCGAGTTCTAGAGCAGTGAATACGAAACCAGGTTCAAAACCGAGTTCTAGAGCAGTGAATACGAAACCGGGTTCAAGAACCGAGTTCTAGAGCAGTGAATACGAAACCGGGTTCAAGAACCGAGTTCTAGAGCAGTGAATACGAAACCGGGTTCAAGAACCGAGTTCTAGAGCAGTGAATGCGAAACCGGGTTCAAGAACCGAGTTCTAGAGCAGTGAATGCGAAACCGGGTTCAAGAACCGAGTTCTAGAGCAGTGAATACGAAACCAAAACTAGACATTTCCATTATTATTAAAAGATAGTTATTATTTTACTGCTATACGCATTTTCGAAGCAATCGGATCAATTAATGAATTATATTATTTAAGTTTGTCAGAAGAAGAGCTCGTGTCCTTTCACAACTAGGACTACACTCACTCACGTTTTACTAAAATTAATGCTCAACCTTTACCTATTTGGTAATTTGGTATAAACAAATTAAACATGTTTATGTACCCTTTATTAACATGTATGTAAATGTCATTAATTAGCCAAACATCTGAATGTTATTATACACTGTTGGGGGGGGGGGGAGTGTATAAGTTGACACATACGTGAGGGAATGATAGGTAATTCGGAGGAACACAGTTTTATAATTCTATAGTGATTCCTTGTAGTTTTCGCTGACAAAGACAGTTTCACGTTTCTACGTATAATATTTCTAATACAGTTAAAACTAATTTAAATCTGTCAGTTTTTAATGCTACCTTTCGTCGTTCATAAATATAGGGAACTATTTTTTCTTTTGTCTAATTCGCCGAAAATCTTGCTATTTTGACAAGCAAATAGGGAGTGATAGAAGTAGAACCTATAAAACTTGTAAAATGCTGTCGTTTTTTGTTTGTGTTGTTTTTTATAGGAAATTTCTACAATTATCCACGAAAAACAAATTGAAATATGTTTGCATGTGGTCCTCTGATCGGAAAAGCACGAGTCTCGTTTAGAGCTAGGGAGTCATAAAACATTGCCAACATTCATGTAAAATAATCCACCAAATTGTTCTCTAATTCGTAAATATATGTAAAAAAACAAAACTATATAATCTGAATTTGGAATGGTCCTTCGTAGAGGGCGAAAATCATAGTTGCAGGGGATATTGTGTGCATGAAGACATTAGTTTGTGGCAGATCTACAGTCCATGCTACATGGGATACTTGGTTTCCCTGAACTAGTCGAGTGCAAAACATACATATAAAATGCATAACATTGAGTATATCCATATTGCGGAGATGCGAACTGGTTCACCAATAAAGGGATTACTGACACGAACTGGTTCACCAATAAAGGGATT
>NW_013666548.1:86972-100110 GCF_000517525.1 Limulus polyphemus | reverse complement strand
CTGAGATTAACTAAATCCCAGACTTAAATATGGCAAAAATAATAAAAACGATTATCACGCGAGAAGTTGTAATTAAATGTCTCCCTATATAACCCTACGTTATCAGATTTCTTAACAGATGTATATTTTCTAAGTGTAACTCTATCGAAACTAATTAACGTAGAACATATACTATAATTATGCAAATTTGAACCCTTATTATTTTTCTCTATGTAACAAAAGTGTTCCTTCATCAAGACACTGGTATCAAGGTATGTATCTGTAAATAGTCTTAAAATAGAATGGATTGTTTGTTTATCAGTCCAGTTTCGTTGCAGTATTTTCATTTGTCAATTCTGTGATACGTAAAGAAAACACAAGTACAATAAAGTGTATTAAATATTTCCTAGAGGTTACTACAAATAATAAAGAAAAAGCAGATTCGTCGTGTGGAATCAAACCTCGGACTCTACCGTTGTAAGTACGCACTCAACAGACTAACGTAGTCGATTAACTTCGACGTGTTAACCAGAATGAGGCAGTATTTTTTTTTATTGCTGTTACTGTTTGGTTTTTCCAAATAATCACCACAGAATCCATATATATATTAATGCTAAAAACTTTTTTAAAAGTTGTGAACTTTTTCTTTGACAAAGTTAATATTTGCTGAATGTCGTACATATGATTATTACCTGCCAGGTAATGAGTGCATAAGCACCGATAAGATAAACAACACACACAATGATATATAGACTTTTAGCAACAAGACGAATTCTATCTATTTGTCCAGGTTAGAACCGCTTTTCGAAGGTCCTTTATCAAATCGACATTACGCTAGTTTTTGTAATTGGTCATTTAACATCTCGTAATGGATCTCTCTACAAACACTTAAACACTATTATACTGTATATGGCTGCAGATAAATGAATTTTTCCTGTTTAAACCCACTCGCACTTACTAACAAAACCAGTGTAGATCATTCAAACTTTATATATTAGCTTCGTGCTACGAGTCAATCGATTACATCCAGTGCACTTTTAACTACAAAATATACGAGTCTTGTTTAGCGGTAGACAGTTAAGAAAATAAGAATAATTTTTTAATGCTGTCCATAACGTTATAAAAACTGAGAAACGTGCTATGTATTGTATGATCATGATAGTATCAGTTCTTTGTAGTATTTTAAATGTCTTATAACAGATATATACATTCATATACATGCCGAGAGAATGACTTTTATTCAGGTCTTTAATATATGAAAACAACAATAAATACTAATTTCCTGGGGGATATACGTAATGTTGTTTTTAACCAATCATGTTTATCCGTTCTCTTCGTTTATATACAAAAAACAAAACAAAAAAAAACACTACTTTCTTTCATTTTCTTTGAGTGCGATTTATGGAAGACGAAACTCTTATAAGTACAACCCAACAAAACATTGATATAAAGGATATCAAATCAAAGCTTTACTTACGGACAGTATAAAAAATGTCACAAGGGTAATAAAGCTTGGAGATATAAAACTTAAGAGGCAGAAAATGAAGGTTTTAAAATGTAAGTGTTTTATTCGTTACCTTTGAAAAATTGGATTTAATTTTCTTAAGGAGCATCCATGAAGATTGAAAAAAAAAATACACATACGTTCTTATAGCCATTGAAAATGAATAAATGTATTTGTATAGCTTTATATCTTGTGTATTTGCATAAACATAGGTGTGTGTATATGTGTATCTTTTTTTAACTTATTTATAATTATGGGTTATAGAATAGTAGAGAACTAAGTAGAGAGATCTGTCAAAAACACAACTCGGTTTGGAGAAAGAAAACAACTTCACAATTGGATCGATTCAACTATAAACACTAAGTACGCTTCAGAAGATTTAACGCCTTGTGTAAAACTCTGCTTAAAACGTTTCTGTGTTGCAGTTTAAATCACCAGGCGAAGACTTCTTGGTGCCGCTAAAACGTAAAAGATAGTGTAGCTGATAGTCGCACTCGGTTCACGCGATACGCTGTGACGTCACTATAAGGATTATCTTGCCACGATATTCGTAAGAATGTCACTTTTATCTCGGTGTAGAAAACGTAAATATAGCAGAAGATTCTTCTCTTATTCCTCCCAATACTACAGACTGGTGTAAGTTATCCGAGGTGGAAGAAATACAGCTCCACGCTTCTTATGAGAACCTCGCTGCCATCTTCTGTAAGTGATAAAAGTACTGCATTACTGTGAAATATTTGGATGTCTTGAATGTTACTGTGACATAGTAAAGTTTGGAAACTCGTATCCTTCTCTCAGATTCCTAGAAAATATGTGGTCAGCAATGAGAGCACCGTATGGTTTAGTCTTTTTATAAATTTCTAAAGATATATCTTCTATGACCACCATGAGCAGTTGACGCAACATTTTGTGTGCGTAAGAATGTTACATTACAAATTTTATTCAATATCTTAATTTATAACAAACAAAGGTTCAAGTTTCCATCAAGTATGTTTCAATGTAATCTATATCTTCTTTGTCAAGAGAAATAATTAAACATATGAAACTTTTCTTTATTTGACCATACTGTACTCAAACAAGGAATGGATGACTAAATCACATTAATTCTAGGTAAAACATGTAATATCTTCGAACTTTTATTATATTGAAAAACAAACAAAGAAATAAAAACACGTAATAAATTCGAACTTACTTGTACTATATTGAAAAGAAAAACAAATTTTAATTGAAAATTTTACCTAAAGTTATCAGAAACTTACACTACAAGTTGAGTTCAAATACAAAAGATTTGTAAATTAAGCATGAACTCTTTGATAATTAGACGATTATGTCAAATGCAAGCTTGCTAAATTCGAGAACGTTGTTGAAAATATACAATAGGATATATAGAAATATTTACTGTTATTTTTATGATATTTATGACGTTTCATGTTGTTTTTTTTTTTTTGAAAACTTCGTATTTCTGAAATTCACGTTAATACATATTGTTTATTTGTCTTGTAATTAAGCACAAAGCTACACAATGGGCTATCTGTGCTCTGCCCACCACGGGTATCGAAACCTGGATTCTAGAGTTGTAAGTTCGCAGACATACCGCTGTGCCACTGGGGGGCAAATACATAAAACATTTTTTTTGTGTTCTGTCATTTTAGCACAAATGTACTTCATCAAATGTTAATTTACAGCTATAACAACAATGTGTATATGTGTAGCAAAAACCAGTAGCGAATAGCGGACCACTAATAATACTGTTGTTTACGTATAAATAAGCAGTGTAACTGGCACATAAGGAAAAATTAAATATTACGCATAGTTTTAAAATATTATAAAATGAATATACAACATTGAATTTTTGAAACTGAATAGTTTACAAGATTACTGTTTTCGAAGAAAATAGGTATGAGAAAAAAAAAGCTGTTCATCAAGAAATTAATATTACAAGCATCTTTATCTGCTTAAATGTTTAAAGTAATTAAGTTAACTTACATGATTCATAAATACGTAAACACGATAAAGAACTATTAAAGTTTTATTAATTTGGGGGAAAGGTTTAGGATTTTTCGTATTCTGTAACACTTGTCAAATTCCACAAAGTTGACATATTATTGGTATACGTTTACACAGATTCATATAATAACTTCAGAATCGTATCTCTTGTACATTATTAACATAAGTTATTGTTATATCTCTTACATTGCATATATCAAAGGTTAATTAAGAACGAGTAGCTATGCTGAGGCAATGTCGTATCACCGTTGATGTGTGATGCAACTCAACGGGTGACATTTTTTTTTAGCACCTCTATATTCCTTTCAGGTTAATTCTTAGCCATTCAATAGTAAAATGTTGCTCTGAGTTGATTTGAGATTGGAAGCCAAATGTCTCCTTCAGGGTTCATTCTTAGCAATTCAATAATAACTTCATTCCGGGTAGACTCAAGCCTGGAAGCTCCGTTGTCTTCAAGATCGTTCCTGACCATTCAATGTTGAAATGTTGCCCTGAGTTGATTCGAGATTGGAAGCCAAATGTCTCCTTCAAGGCTCATTCCGAGCCATTCAATAATGACATGTCATCCCGAGTAGACTCAAACCTGGAAGCTCTATGTTGCCTACAAGGTTCATTCTTGACCATTCAATAGTGAAATGTTGCCCTGAGTAGACACGCGGATGTAAAAAGTCTTTTCGAACAGTCGTAGATCAAGATTGTCCAACGATGTAGGATCAAAGAGCACAGTATTTCGCAGGAGTAAACCTTCCAGATAGAAGCGGAAAAATTCACGTAGAACAATTGAAAGAACAGAAAAGCCTCCAAAACCAAACCACCTTCAAACAAAACAATTTAATGAGTGCTTTAAGTTAGTTTCTGCAAAAGAAATGAAAAGTTTTTCCCTCCACGAAGTGAAGGCTATTATTAGAGAAGAGAACCCTCTGATCCAAGTCGGTATTACGATGAAATTAGGCAATATCCTTGATGTCATTGTCAAAAAGAATAAACAAACACTTGATGCAAAAAGTTTACTCTTGCAGCCTCGCTTCCATATCAAATATGACCAAAGAGATTGGAATCGCAGAAATCCCCCTTTCGACCACACACCTGGCAAATCACAATGGGATTTCGTGCCTTTGGTTAATTTAACTATGATATTGAAAGCTTTTTTTTGATTGTTTATTTGTCGAACTTCGAGCAAAGCTACTCGAGGGCAGCTATCTGCACTAGCCACAGCCAACCCTTGAGCTACTCTGTTACCAACGAATGGTGTGATTGACCATCACACTGTAACTTCCCAACGGCTGAAAGGTCGAGCATGTTCGGTGAACCCACGGAACCTGAAACAATGTTCGTTGTGAAGTCGCTATAAACTACAATATATTTTGATGTGTAACTAATATCTATATACATATTTGTTGTCATGCTCTTCAATGTCACTGTAGGGCTATAGGCAAGAAATATTGCATGATATCTGACTTTCCATTTAATTTCTTTATTAGTTTGTTGTACAAGTCCCGGTGTGACGTAATAAATACTACACATTAAAAACTCTTTAAGGTCAAGAAATCGTTTATCTCTCTCATCAACAGTCATATGTTTGAGAGTTTAGAACTTGATTTACTAAATTTGACTGATTATTAGGCTTAGAACAAAACTAGTAGACGTTTCTAGCTAGCAAACAGTTGAGGGCGCTGTTATGTATGAATTGTATAACTGTATCTCCTTAGATAGAAAGGAGCTTCTGTGATTGCCAATAAGACAATTTTGTCCTCTGTATTTATTATATTAGAGATTGGGAGGTAATTTACCTTTGTAATACATTTTATTTCATCCAACTTTAATTACCATTAAGAAGTAAGGTTTTGAGCATATTTTGGTACGTTATTTCATGACGAGATAAATAGGAGTCTTGTATGGTATTGATTTGATATTAACTGTGTGTATAAAATAATCGGTAAGCTTTCACGTCTTTACATACGTGCGTATAAAATTAAGGCTTACTTTTATAAAAAAAACTTGAAAGATATGTTTACACTGCAATATATTATATTTACATGGGGTAAAGATAATGGCGTATTATTAAATTATGATGCCAACGCTAAAGTGTAGGCTTAATATTTGAACAAAATAATTACGTTTCCCGGTGTAACAGCACTAAGTCTATGGACTTACAACGTTAGAATCCGGAGTTCGATTCCCCGTGGTGGACACAGCAAATAGCCTAATGTAATTTTGCTCTAAAACAAACAAAATAATTTGTAATGAATATGCAAGATTTTTTTTTTTTACAAGTGTTACATTTCTCTTTGTTCATAAACAAAAATAGAACTACATTAGCGGTATCTTTAATGTTAAAACTAACTTTTCTGAGCAGTGTTGTGAAATTTATCTAAATTATTTTTGTCTGAAATGTGCGTCTTTGTTTCGAATATAATATTTTTGACTTTAAAGGCCTCTAAGGAGTCCAAATTCTACGATTACCTTTTACGTTAATTTGTATTTTTGTTAGGAAATTGGTCTTTCCGATCTGATGATCTGCACATTTGATGATGTTTGCGTGACCAAGCAGATCCCGGAAAACAAGACACCGCAATGCAATTAAATATTAATTATTAACTAGGACCAGACTTCCCTAAGGCTCCAAGCCGTTAGCGCCTTAATAATTAGAAGAAAAAAAAGAAGCTTAAAGCAGTTATACGCTGCTTAGCATCTAATAACCATTTAATGTGATTGAGAAGAGCACACTGCAATCTCGGGATTTGGGTGTGTACCAATATGAATATTATAATTTCGGGAATCCGTTTTAGTGGAGTGTTTTCTGTTCATTGTTTTCGTTTTAGTGGAGTGTTTTCTGTTCATTGTTTTCGTTTTAGTGGAGTGTTTTCTGTTCATTGTTTTCGTTTTAGTGCAGTGTTTTCTGTTCATTGTTTTCGTTTTAGTGCAGAGTTTTCTGTTCATTGTTTTCGTTTTAGTGCAGAGTTTTCTGTTCGTTGTTTTCGTTTTAGTGGAGTGTTTTCTGTTCGTTGTTTTCGTTTTAGTGGAGTGTTTTCTGTTCGTTGTTTTCGTTTTAGTGGAGTGTTTTCTGTTCGTTGTTTCCGTTTTAGTGGAGAGTTTTCTGTTCATTGTTCTGGAAACATTTCCTACTGTGATCTGCTGAATAAAGAGAAAGGTAAACCTTCAACGTTATTTATCATAGCCTCTTAATAATTTAGGATTTTAAAATAATTCACTAAAGTATTAGTTATAAGAACAGAAATGTACATGCTGTATACGTAACAAAAATAGCCTAAAAGTTCTACGTTCGACACTGACATTAAAACTAGAATATTTATGATTTATTTCGTCAACGCTAAAATCAAAATTTGCCAATTATTTAGAAAATATGTGGTCATACAGGAGATCAACCGGTTGTCGCACATGTAAGAAAATATGAATACATTTTTCAAGATCCCCCGGCGGGTCAGCGGTATGTTTATAAAATCTAAAATCCGGATATCGATTCCACATGGTGGACAAGAACGCAGATAGCCCAATGTAACTTTTTTCTAAAACAAACAAACAAACCGTAGCTTTACTACAGTGGTAAAATCCGGAGATCGATTCCACATGGTGGACAAGAACGCAGATAGCCCATTGTGTGTATTTGCGCTAAACTAATAGAAAGCAA
This sequence comes from Limulus polyphemus, assembly GCF_000517525.1. Classification (NCBI taxonomy): domain Eukaryota; kingdom Metazoa; phylum Arthropoda; class Merostomata; order Xiphosura; family Limulidae; genus Limulus; species Limulus polyphemus. Next base: position 92,971 of record NW_013666548.1, on the reverse strand, counting down.
ACAAATGTATCTATCAAGAAGATGAAGCAGTCGCGAAGCCACTTCATAAATCTAATAATGCTGGGTTTTTGCGTTAGATTTTGAACGAATGCAACAAAAAAAAAGTAGAATATCATAAAGTACAGGATTAATTTGTTGTTAGGTCATTACCATAAGCGCAGTGTTAATTTCGCAGTTATAGCGAAGAAAAGCTAGCAACTGAAACATTCGAAACTTTATAAAAAAAAAAATCAAATATAAAATACATATCTGTCAACCTTTTATTGTGTATTTTTTATCCCAATGGTTGATAACATCACTAGCTCGTGTTATAATAGATTTTGTCGTAGTTAAGAGTATTAATTCGCGTCGGACGTTTTAAGTATACTTCGATACTTGGAAGTAAAGTAAAGAAAAACGTTATTTCACAATCATAAGGCTTGCTTTGAAAATAGCATGTTTATACTTTAATTATATTTTTTGATCATTATGAAATGTAACGATTGTCAAACTTTGTTTAAAACTACTAAATTACGTTAAAAGTCCGAAGAATACCGTAGTCCAAAAGCATAGTTTTGTTTTCGTTATTCAGAAAATGTGTTTATCTTAAGAGTTATAACAAGTGCATTAAACAAGTCTCAGACCCATTATTCGGTTACACGAAACGATTAAAAACGACCCTAGGATAATGTATTTTTATTCGTGTGTCTGTTTATTCCGAATGAGAAACGACTATTGTTTGACTGAATATAACAAATTAATCGTGCCCCCCCCCAGTGCCACAGCGGTATATTGTCTGCGGACTTACAACGCTAGAATCCGGGTTTCGATACCCGTGGTGGGCAGAGCACAGATAGCCCATTGTGTAGTTTTGTGCTTAATTACAAACAAACAAATACAAAACGTAGAAATAAATTTGTATACTTCTTTAAACGAAGATTTATATTTGTACACAAAAAATACGTGTTTGAAAATAATAAATTTGTTTTTATTATGTTTAAAGCTAGAAACAAATGATCTAATAGAAGAATGTTAGTTCTAGCTCAGCAGCAACAACATGGTGGAAACCTGGTACATATAATTGTATTGAAAGAGATTACTCTTTCGTGTTACGTGTTTTATGAAATATGGTAAATCTCTTTAAATGAACATGTATAAACAGCTTTCACACACGCAATGTTAAAGGTTAGAAAACGAAAGAGATAAAACAATAAATATTCATCAAATTATGCATATATCATATCAATACTTTAATATAAAACTGGTAAAAAAAATCTTTCGTACCAAAAACATAATGAAGTCAATGTTGTCGTTTCGTTTCTCTTATTGCTGATGCCTTGCACAAAATCATATTCATTGCTATTTTTGACAAAATCACTTGAGATTTTTGAGTCGAAAACACTTACCATTAATCTTCGGTTTAAGATTAAAAAAAAAAAAGTAGATGTGTAGATTTTATTTCGTTTTGAAAGGTGTTTTAATGAAAATGTTTAACCGATACAGCTGAAATGATAATGAATCTTTAGTGACGTGTAAAATGCTCCTGGAAATAAATACTCTCTAACGGGTATATTGTTATTGTTTTATTTGATAGATATAAATATATCAACTACAGGCTATTGTTAAGGTACTATTGTTCAACGAAAGGTATCAGTGTATGACAGGATGGCGGGTGTTACAATGTTGGCTGTACTTGAGTAAGGAAATACATAAATGGTAATATAATTATAGATAAGCAAACGACGATTTTTAAGCCTAAGTAGTTTGTTCCGCCATGAATAAAACTCTTTCTTATGCCCTTTAGATCATTATTTGCCTACCAATTAATGCTGGTAATTAATGGTGTAACTTACTAGTACCATCATAAGAAATTAATTAGAATTAATTGAATGATAAGATCTAAGAATAAGATCTAAGAAAACCAGCAACAGATACGCTACAAACAAAGACATGATCTGTATGAGATCTAGGTAAACCAGCAACAGATACGCTACAAACAAAGGCATGATCTGTATGAGATCTAGGTAAACCAGCAACAGATACGCTACAAACAAAGGCATGATCTGTATGAGATCTAGGTAAACCAGCAACAGATACGCTACAAACAAAGGCATGATCTGTATGAGATCTAGGTAAACGAGCAACAGATACGCTACAAACAAAGGCATGATCTGTATGAGATTTAGGTAAACCAGCAACAGATACGCTACAAACAAAGACATGATCGCTTGAAGGGCAGATAATTGTTTAGATTATTAACAGCTCAGTCAGACGACTTTTAATTGGTCCTAACGAAGGTTTTTTTGGACAAATGTTTTGCCTGGAATCAATTTAAACCATCTACTTATACTGTTACAACTTCAAAAATGTTAAAATCATGTTTGTTATATAATAGAAAACCAGTACAAAAACAACTGAATTGCGTCTTAAGTACTATACTTCTAATTTAAGCTTAAGAAAGATTCGTTAGTGCCTTAAGTACATTTAGTGCCTTAAATGTTTACATGCGAGAAGCTAAAATGATTACTTACTACTTTTAGAATCGAATTTTTGCATTATACATATATGCAAGAAAAGAAGGGAGATGCATATCGTTAGGCAGAAAAATAATTAAAAATATGAAACATGAACACACTCTCGGTTATGTCATAAACAGCTAGCTCTATCGTTAGGCAGAAGAATAGTTAAAATATAAATCATGAACACACTCTCGGTTATGTCATAAACAGCTAGCTCTATCGTTAGGCAGAAGAATAATTAAAAATATAAAGCATGAACACACTCTCGGCTATGTCATAAACAGCTAGCTTTAGCAGGAATTCGTATTTAGAATGTTGTGAGTAAAGGTTTTATTATTTGTTTTCGTTCTCTAAATGTTAATAACTGAATGATAGAGTTTTTAAGAAAGATCAACTTGTACAATTAAGTTCATCAGTTTCTCTGACAGAAACTAGTGTGCTAATACTTGGAAAAAAAAACCCTAACACGCTCAGAGCTGTTTTCTATGTCGAACGTTGTGTCAATTTTCTTTGTTTCATAACAGTTTCTTACATAACACACGAATAAACCAAAATAAAGGTGTGTTAAGTAGGCATCAATGTCTTTTTTCGGAATTTTTTTCACATATTAAAAGTATAGTAAAATATTAGTTATTTTTGTGCCCTATCACGAGGAAAGGACACTTGGTTTAATAATATTCCTCTTTTTTTCACGAAAGGGGACTAATTTGGTGGGAATTTCTATCACAAAAAAACTTTTATATTACACATATTTAAGAGAGAAATGAAATAACTGATTATCTTGGAGAATAAGTAATTTTTGAAGAATAATTTAGTACATTGCGATATTAACATTAAAAGTATGTTCATAGTATTTTGAAAACGGCAACACTCAACACGAAAACATATCGTGCTTTCGTTTATGTTGCATGTGTTATGCAAATACGTATATTCATTTGCATAAGTGCAGTTCCATTGCTTCTCATATTTCCTATGGAGAGGTAATCGTACTTTATAGAAACGACTTGCATGTGCTGATGGAGTAGCTTATTGTGGCAGATGAGAACCGTGGCGCCAAGGGCTACGTGTGTAGCACTTGTATATTTATATAGGGGTAACGCAAATTACAGCTACTACTCGACAGTATACTGTTTCCACGGGTAGACTTATGGCTGGAAACAAATCATTCCTAAAGAAAATTATTCATGAAGGGAGATTGCTAAATGATGTAGAGCTAAAACACACACCATTTTGAAGAAGGAAATCTTTCATGTTTCTCCTGAAAAAAGAACAAATGGTACAGCAGAGAAGTTCCGACAGTTTCTCCTGAAAGAGGAACAAATGGTATAGCAGAGAAGTTCGGTCAGTTTCTCCTGAAAGAGGAACAAATGGTATAGCAGAGAAGTTCGGACAGTTTTCCTGAAACAGGAACAAATGGTACAGCAGAGAAGTTCGGACAGTTTCTCCTGAAAAAGGAACAAATGGTACAGCAGAGAAGTTCGGACAGTTTTTCCTGAAACAGGAACAAATGGTACAGCAGAGAAGTTCGGACAGTTTTTCCTGAAAGAGGAACAAATGGTATAGCAGAGAAGTTCCGACAGTTTCTCCTGAAAGAGGAACAAATGATACAGAAGAGAAGGTACGATAGTAACTGGCTCCAAGTTACACCTCTAGTTAATCAGGAACGAAGTGAAAGTTGTAATTAAGTCACCTCCAATCAGAAAAACAATAATGATGAAATTGGACGTATCTTCTGGTACACTTAACAAGGTACTAAATAAATATTTAAGGCAGCCAATCGTTAAGAAACTCCCAACCACACATCTAAATGATAAAAATATCAGAAGAAACTGTAATCATAGCAGTTTCATTCGACCATATTCATATAAAATTCTCCAATACAGCTCCAATTGAAACTGTAATCGTAGTAGTTTCATTCGACCATATTCATATAAAATTCTCCAATACAGCTCCAATTGAAACTGTAATCGTAGTAGTTTCATTCGACCATATTCATATAAAATCCTCTAATACAGCTCCAATTGAAACTGTAATCGTAGTAGTTTCATTCGACCATATTCATATAGAATCCTTCAATACAGCTCCACTTGACTTTTGTGCCTTCGTGTTATCGATTTCAACTTTCAGTGGAGAGCCTTAGAATCAACTTTTCATCCTTGCAGTGCTTGTTATTGAAAATTATGGTTTTGGATAGTTTTGTAAGATTACAATCACCAGGATAAACACAATCAACGACGAATAAACTAATTTTAAGGGCAGCATTAGATCGAATGTCGATCTTATAAAATGTAATTAACCGTATTTAATTTTATTATCTTATGTAAAAATAAAATATTTCAAAGAATGCAAGTTTTAAATAAGAGTATATGTAAACATACACATGCATATATATCTACAATATTAGAAAAAAAATCATGGAAATACAGGTGCTATATACACATGAATCTCAATCAATTAGTAATTGCAGCTTGGCCAATTTTTATTATTAGTGCGATGCACCATCAGAAAAAATATACCCCCTTTCCCTACAGTGGCTCAGTAATAAGTCTGAAAGCTTATAATTCTAAAAACCGGGCTTAACTACCCGTGATTGGTACAGCCCTGGTAGCCTACTGTGTAGCTTTGTGCTTAATTACAAACAAAGAAAGGTGACTCAGTTATACAGTGCACTAGCATTTTGTGTTTGACTTTAAAAAATCAGTAAAGATTATTTCATGCTGCCATATGAATATTAATGTATAATTTTGAAACATTGTTCCAAATATGTTGTATTATTCCCAATAATTCAGCCTATTTGTTTGGTTTCCGTCTAACGTTCTCAGTTTCTATAAAAGTCAATACAGCTATTATAATACACCTTTGGGGACTTTGTGCAGGCCAAACCATGGTCTCGTGTGTTCCAGAGTCTCCTTTTCCTTCCACATATCATTTCACTAGATGTTCTGCATGCTTGGGATCACTGCTTTTGTGGAAGATGAATCTTGTCCAGGAAGTCTTGTTCCTTAAGGAATTACGTAATGGATAAGAATTTGTTGTTGCTGTTAGCAGTAAGGGTGACATCACTGTTATGTGGATGTCCAATACCATTCGCTGAGAAGCATTCCACACTTATATTTGTATCCCAGTACTTTTCACAATACACGAAGTACGTTGCTATGATAGAATTCTTCTTTCACAATACACGAAGTACGTTGCTATGATAGAATTCTTCTTTCACAATACACGAAGTACGTTGCTATGATAGAATTATTCGTTCACAATACACGAAGTACGTTGCTATGATAGAATTATTCGTTCACAATACACGAAGTACGTTGCTATGATAGAATTATTCGTTCACAATACACGAAGTACGTTGCTATGGTAGAATTATTCGTTCACAATACACGAAGTACGTTGCTATGGTAGAATTCTTCTTTCACAATACACGAAGTACGTTGCTATGGTAGAATTCTTCTTTCACAATACACGAAGTACGTTGCTATGGTAGAATTCTTCTTT
>NW_013666548.1:76682-85972 GCF_000517525.1 Limulus polyphemus | reverse complement strand
AAGTACGTTGCTATGGCAGAATTCTTCTTTCACAATACACGAAGTACGTTGCTATGGCAGAATTCTTCTTTCTCTGACATCGAACAAACTATCTTCGATTGTTGCCAAACGGTTTGAATTTGTTTTGGATTTCATTTGTGTTATTGTTTGCCTTACTAGCTCATTGGCAAGAACCCTACCGGGTTGTCATGCGTTACGAAAAGAGCATGCTCCGAGTTATTTAACATCTCAATTTGAAAAGTTTCAGCTTTCTACTTCCACTACTTCTATTATTAATAATACAAATTTCACGTAACCCACTTCAAATCGTTCATACAGCTTCCATTGAAGTATGAGACTTTGCCCTAGTCTGTCACGTGAAGTATCTTTTACCAGCGAAAACATTAATTTATACCTGTTTGTCATGGGAAATGTATGTTCTGAGAAATATAAATGCGTTTGCCACACCACTGTTTGGAATAACATGACTGCCTGTATCTTTATAGGCATTACGCTGATGCGGCACTGTCTGATTGGTTGGGTGACAGCCAGTCACAGTGTAATTCATTAACATATATTACTGTACTCTGGTGCAGTTCATTTTCATACAATAGATAATATAAACCCCACAATAATTACAATTTATCTCTTTTTACCCATCGTTTCCATAATTATTTCCAATATTGTATATCCCATAAGAACTAGTTACCGTTATACATGCATAGATACTAATGACTTGCATAAAAGAAAAAAAAAATTGTGGAGGCAGCATCCACTTATTAGATTATGTATCTGCGGTAAATTATATAATACTAAGTAATTATGTAAAACTAGGAATATTGTTTACCATTACAGAAAGTGTAAAAAAAGCAGTTTTTTTACTGACTAACATACTCTCAAAGACTTCGGGCCAAAACCAGATACCATGTGCGTTTCTCACTCTTCATGTCTCTTTCTATTCGTTCGGTAATCATACTTAAGTATACGGAGTTTCTTTAAAATTTGAAATTCTAATCAGCAAGGATTGAGTTTGTTTCGTTTTAAATACACAAGTATTTGCATCCTATCATACTTGCTAAATACACAGCCATCTGTATTGTGCTAAGATCAAAATATGTTTTCGGTCAGATTACATTCATTACAAGAAAACATTTAAATACAAAATAAATATTATTATTACATGAAAGATTCTCTCAGTTCTTTTCGTGGAGATTCTGAAGTTAAACACTTGGTTATCATCCTTAAACTGACTTCGAAGTTTATCACTTATGTTTGCCTTGTTGAATATAAATAGTGTCTGCATTGAATTTTAACACTGATTACAACGATTTTACCAGATGGGCCCTGATGAAGTCTATCAGCCTGGTAGCCTAAGTTATCGACACGTGCTCCTCTTAGATCTACATGTAAATTAGTCCTCTTCTGATGAACTACGCTATCGGCTGAATGTGTTCTAGTCACAAACGTATCCTGAATGTGAAGAGAAAGTAAACGTATGTGTATATATATATATATATATACATATATATATATATATATTATTGCAGAATTATTCAAGAACAGTATTTATGCAGAATTAACGGGTGATTGAGAAGTATGGCTGGCAAAAACCTTATAGAATCTGACAGTTTTCACACGGTTGATTGAGAAGTATGGCTGGCAAAAACCTTATAGAATCTGACAGTTTTCACACGGTTGATTGAGAAGTATGGCTAGGAAAAACCTTATAGAATCTGACAGTTTTCACACGGTTGATTGAGAAGTATGGCTAGCAAAAACCTTTGAATCTGACACTTTTCACACGGTTGATTGAGAAATATGACTGGCAAAAACCTTATAGAATCTGACAGTTTTGACTTGTGTTTTGTTAGCAAAATGAACTGGAAATCGGGATTTAAAACATGTCGTATTTAAGTAAAGGAAAATGTTAGATAAATTAAGGGAAGGAAATCGATTTAATTTTATGTGTAGACGTATGTGAATAAAGGTTTATTGTTTATTTTCATCTTTTTTAGAAGCGTAAGAGTAATTAAAATAGAAAGGGATCAAAATTCGTTGATAAATAGTAAACTAGTTTCATGAATTCCTAATCAAGTCTGTTGTGTCCATCACAGAACTTAGGAACGTTTATATATATATATACACACACACACACATGTATACGATGGTAATGTATGAGAAAGATTTAAGGAATAAAAAAACAACAAAAAATAACGTGATATTGCAAACAAGTTTCCATAGTAAAATGGAGTACGATAGAGTATTGACAAATGTATATTGTTATACGGTGTTATTCCAAGAATAAGGCATAAGTTACATAGAAAGGGCGTTGCTTAATCATGTAAAGACATACGGCAAAATATGGCAAAGAAAAGTTCAAAATAAATGTTCTTCGGAGACACAGGTGTTATAGTAAATAGATGTTCTTAGAGAGTTAAGAATGACCTATAATAAAAACAGACAGATTCATAGAAGCAGGAGTAGGCCATAAGGTAGATATCCTGAGATGGTCAGGAGTAAGATATGAAAAGACTTCTGTAAGAGCAGGGATGATTTGAAATGACGTATATATATCCTATTGGATTTAGATTATTTGAAATGACGTACATATCCTTATTGGATTTAGATTGTTACTTGAAATGCAAGTTCTGAAAGGACAGAAGTGAATGGTTCCATAGAAACAAACAGAGCTAAAGAAATATGGATTGTCTATGACAAGAAAGTTCATTTGTTTGGTTTAGAATTTTCCAGCAAAGCTACAAAAGTGCATAGCGATCCCTAATTTTGAAATAATGGACCAGACAGAAGGCATCTACTCAACAGTATCCATCGCCAACACTTGGACTGCTCTGTGTGACCAAGTAGTGGGATTTGACCGTAACTCTTACAGCACACCCACGTCTCAAAATGTGGATCGCATTTTTCAGGTAACAGGGAGCGAACCCTAAGCGTTTAACAACAAGCAACGACCGAATCCCCCTTTAGGAACAAAAGTGAGCTGCAAAGAAAAGAGTTTCTTACAGGAAGAAATTTAAGATTTGAATAAGATAATTTTGTAGTTATAGGTTTGTATCTGTTTTCGATACCTGCAGTGGACAGAGCACAGATAGCCCTTTGTACAACTTTATACTTAACAACAAACAAACAACGAAAACATGATAGTTTATACATATCTAGAACTATATCCTATTAATTTCACTTCTCTTTTTTGTTAACCTCAGAAATTTTAAGACTATATTTGTACAATTACATCCAGTGCTGTTCTATTATAAGTCCTCTTTAGAGATTACATAACTCCGGGTTAGATCATTTGTAGACAAGCAATTAATTAGTATAATAGAATCAGATATATTGCTTCTGGTGCAATTATTTACCTACGTGAATATCATTAAACTCATATATTGTGCGACATTAGTAGGCAAGTTAAATACATAGGCATACACTTGAAATTATCACGATGTATAGATCGGCTGAATAAACTATTTCTGAATATTAGCTCTTTTTATGACTATGAATTTTCTCGCACAGCTCAGAGTAACAATGTGCTTTTACCGTTACTATTTAACCATATCTATAGAACAAGTACCAAATTCCCACTGTTTACCTATATAATATGATCTTGTTTTCCTCATTGAATATCGAAATGCCCTTTACGTAACTCGAACGTTATATGCTACGATTTTTTTTTAGTGTTCTAATATAAGTAAGCGAACAAGATTCTTCGATATGGTGAAGCATTCTGCGCTAACTAACAAGCATGTAATTATATTCTCGGCTCGTATCGAGCGAGAACTGGGGATGTTATCCATTTGTCTGGGTTTTCGTAAATAAATGGAGGCCTGGCTGTCCCTTGACACTACGTGATCAAGTAGGCGTTGTGAAAGACATATTGATCGATGGATCAATAGATAGAGAAATAGGTAGGTACAGATGAACTCGAACCATTAGTAAAATTCAATGATGCATTGCTGAGATTTCCTTACTAATAATGTTTATCTAAATGTGTAGGAAAATCTCGAAATGGAGATAGCCTGCGGCCAGATTTTGCATACGAAGCATATTAAAAAATACACACATAAGTGCATCGTATACATTTTTATTTGTTTCATTATTAAGTCACTTCATTGTGTTGAATGAGGATGCCGAAGTCTTAAAATTATCATTTCGTTTCTCTGCGACTTCTAAGGGAGAGTTTTCTAGAACTAATAAATTTTTGATTCAAAAAGTTTAAAAAAAAGTGTCTTAAATGTTTAGTTATCACCTAACTAAATAACAAAATACTGATTTTAACTCCATGAATAAATAAAATTAGCACAGGTTATTAAAGAAAAAAATATTATTTACAAAAAAAAAATATGTAAGTTTTCTTTTATAATTTTTGGAAACGGATAAAGGAGATCTTAAGATAACTATTAATACAGTAATGATTTATAAAACTTACAAAGTTCCATCCACTGACATCATTCAGTTTGAATAATGTCAACATATTTTCAGTAATGACGTCATTAAAGTGACGACAATAAATATATTCCCATCTTTAAAAATGTTCTTCTATTCTGCAATTTCCGTATTATCAATTTCGATTTTAAAATCGATTTCTTGAATGGTTCTATCTAGAAGATAAAGTACCTTGGAACACGTGAGCAGTCAAAACACGTTGTTGATTTTTCTAGAAGGAAAATAAGGAGTTGGAAATAACGAAGATTTTGAGCGTCGCCAAATAGGGCATTATATTTCTCGTTGATGTAATTTTTTAGCAAAAGTTTTTATTATTATTATTAACTTACAGTTGATGCCAAACGTATTTTATGTGCTTGCAACACAGTTAAGGTATTGACTTCATATTTTGTGCTTTTACAGCGTCTTGTATTATTTTTATAATGTCTAGTTCACAGATATTATCAATGTGTATCATTCCTAATCCAAAAGTTTGTGTGTTTTCGAGAGCCTCCCTAAGGGTGAAAAATATGTATTAAACTGGAAAGTCGGCTAAAAGGACTAAATAAACAGAGTACCCGTTTTCTTTGCCTTTGGCAAAATCTATATCTGCATTGATTGCTGAAGTATGTAGGAAAGAAATCAAAATAATTTATGTAGGTAATTTATAGACTAAGAGTATCTTGGAAAATTGAAAGAACTGTCTAATATATATATATATTTGATGGGGATAGAACTCTCTAATCAAGTCATGTCTTGCATTTATTAACTAGAGTTGAAGATCAATTACGTATTTATTAAAACAAATACAAACTTTCCTGAAAGTTTGTTTCTGCTTTAAAGTACTTTTTGTTTGTTATATAATGCATGACAGTAAGATTAATCTTAAGGCTACTTGGTAACGTCTGTCTTGAATGTGTAGCAAGGAACAATTTTCCTGTCATGTGACGTGTTACAGTGAGATTATTTTGTGTTTGCTTACTAGATTCAATCTTGAACGTGTAGCAAGGACAATTTCCTGCTGTATTGTCCACGTGCTTGGAGCCAGATTGGAGACATACACTACCCGTTTGAGTTTCACAAGTCTTGAAGGGAATTAATTGTAATAACATCGTTTCTAGTGCTCATTTTACATGAGAAAATAATATTTCACAATAGATGCACACTAATTAGACTTAATATGTGTGCATGCGAAAAAACATGTTTTGTGATGTTCCTCATGAAATGTTATAGAAAACATTTGATGATCGCTACGCTATATTTTATCGGACATGTCCCCAAGAAATGCACGGTTGCGACATCAGATAATTACATGTCACGATACATATCATTTATCCCACACTGTGAAACGTCTCGTATCGCACGATATGTCTACGAATCCTGAAACTTATACGTAAGCTGTAGATAAACAAATGTAACGGCACATTGAACCTTAATGATCTCTAGCATATCAACTTACTATATAATTGTGTAGAGAATTTCGTAAACAAAACAAAATAATCTTACTGTAACACGTCACATGACAGGAAGATTGTTCATTGCTACACGTTCAAGATTAAATCTAGCAAGCAAACACAAAATAAACTTACTGTAACACGTCACATGACAGGAAAATTGTTCCCTGCTACACGTTCAAGATTGAATCTAGCAAGCAAACACAAAATAATCTTACTCTAACACGTCACATGACAGGAAAATTGTTCCTTGCTACTCGTTCAAGATTAAATCTAGCAAGCAAACACAAAATAATCTTACTCTAACACGTCACATGACAGGAAAATTGTCCCTTGCTACACGTTCAAGATTGAATCTAGTAAGCAAACACAAAATAATCTTACACTAACACGTCACATGACAGGAAATTGTTCCTTGCTGCACGTTCAAGATTAAATCTAGCAAGCAAACACAAAATAATCTTACTCTAACACGTCACATGGTCACGTGTTAGTGAATTTAGTGAAAGCGCTGTGTACATCAAAATAATATTAAATCGGATATGAATTATTATTTGACAGGTATCAGTATATCGGCTTTATTCTGTTAAAAATCGCGTAAGTAAACAATCTATATTCACGAACCAGACCTTTTCATGATCTTTTACTAGGCCAAATCTTATGAAAAATATAGACAAAAGATAGACTTTTTTTGGGGGGGGGGAGATTTAGAGAATAAGTCCGAAATGTTTTGTACTTGTTGTCGGGCTGTTTGATGGAGTCGGTTCAGACATGTGGAAATAGGAAGTTAGCACCTGATGTAAAATTCGTTCTTTTAACCTTTGTCGACTGATGATCGAAGGCCAAAACTCGGATATTTCAAAAAAAAATTCACTCTAATTTAATAACATAGGTTTACAGGAAAATATATTGATATTTTTTTTTTAGCATAATATATCAGTCTAAATAGAAGTATACAATGTCATAAAACCAAAACTAGTAATGATTAGAAAGCATGATGCACCATCGCTATTATTCAAAATTTTAGGTCACCGTACCAATGATATCGTGGTTGTGCGCGACCCATGGTTACTCTACCGGACTGTGGGGCTAATGTTGCGTCACGTTACGCCATATAAATTCGTGTTTCACATTTTGAGGACATGGATGCATTAATCAGTCTGATAAGAGTAACCCAAGATTTGGCGGTGGGTGGTGTTGACTAGCTGTTTTTTTTCTAGTTTATCACTTCAAACATGGGTATGGTTAGCGTAGATATCCTCGGTATAACTTGGCATCAAATCCAATAAAACAAACAAACCAAATAATACCTCACAAACTTAAGATAGATTAGGAGATTAAGTTAACCCGCTTCTTTTCTTTGTTGTTAAGCTCACCACGAGTATTAAAGCCTGTTTTTAAAAGCGTTAATCCTTAGAGTTAAAGAGTTACCGTTGAGCCAATGGGGGGGGGGGAGATACTATATCAGTGCAGAAAAAATATCTAAATATATAGACAGTAAATAGATGAAACATAATAAGTTCAAGAATTTCTCCAGTCTTGTTAATGCAACTAACATTAAAAAAGATAACTTACTTACAAGACGCGAAAAACTAGATTTTTGTTTCATGCAATAATCACGAACTAATTATTTGTCCTTTAAAAACCGATTACATATATTAATATCATATATTAATATATATGATATTAATGTTAATATCCTTTGTTAATGTTGCACAAGGTTTAGCCGAATGGCTGCGTACGACATACGAACAAATCGATAATGTTTTAATCGAAGTGGGCGTAATCATTAAACTATCAGTGATTTGAGGCTTCAAATATAAAATAAAGGAAATCAATAAAAATGTAATTATACACGAAAGTATAAACTCTTCCAATTTTTGGTTTTGCCCCCCTCAAGTAGCGCAGCGATATGTCTGCTGACTTATACTGCTAGAAACCGGGTTTCGATACCCGTAGTGGGCAGATCATAGCCCTTTGTGTAGCTTTGTGCTTCATGACGAACAACAACAACAGTTTACCTGCACTAGCCATCCCTGATTTTGAAGTGATACACTAGGCAGAAGACAACTACTTCTCAACAGCTTCCAACGCTTAAGCTAGTCTAATTTAATAGTGGGACTTCACTCGTCTCTTCTACGATCAGATCAGAAGCCATAACGGTAGTCTCAGCAAAAGGAATGCCGATAGATACAAATTGTATATCAAAAGCTGGAACTAATTTATCCAAGAGATGTTAATGTTATCCCCCCCCCCAAAAAAACAATATTTAAGAATCTTCTGGAATTTGGTATTAACTATTCTCTTCTTGATTATCAATAACTTCTAATATGAAAAAAAACAAACAATTTTCTCTATCAGTATTCAAAGCATCTGATCAATTATATAAGGCCATTCTATAAAACTAAGCTACTAGAAGTTAAGAATGGCAGAAATAAATATACAATTTAGCTCAAATTTATTAATATTAAAATACATTTACTCAGTTGAGTAGCTTGGCTATCTACGCTGTTCTCAGCAGTACGTGAGTTTCAAGCAGATTAAGAGATTTCAGTTTTTAGATTTTTCTGAACAAAGTAGTATATCCAATTAATCATGCATATGTTTAAATATTCAAGAAACTTCTACTACTAATAATGTTCAAACGTATTTTAAACATTTTAACCGATCACATTAATGAAGTACTTCACATTAATGAGGTACTTCAATTTTTTAAAAATTATATCTTTATCTACAAAACGTATAAAAAATATTGATTACTTCTATGAGCTGTCATTGATATCCTGTAAAACTCATTTTTTTTCAGAACATGACGTAAATAACATTGGATCTATCGGAATTAGAACATATTCGGATGTGATATTAATACTTCTCATCTTAAAGATTAATACTTTTAGTTCTAGAACTTAACATAGATGGCGTTGTACTCTTTATTGTTGAAAAGGGGGAATAATACCTGTCAAATTGATATTTGTAATTTGATCGAAAAGTTGTCGAACGTTGAAATTCATACATAATTTTATAAACCAATAAATACATAAAAAAATTGGTTGCCAAATTTGATAAGTGAAATGTACTATGAAAACCTATGCGTATTCGAAGATTTTACGACAATTTAAGAATACCTTTAAGTTTATTCAAAACATATTAAATTAATTTTGGATGTAAACTGATTAAAATAATAAAAAAAAAGAAGTCGGTTAGTCGTAAAATAAAACTAGTATGTTATTAACTCTAACTCTGAAACTTGCACGGACGTTCACAAACTAGTATGTTATTAACTCTAACTCTGAAACTTGCACGGACGTTCACAAACTAGTATGTTATTAACTCTAACTCTGAAACTTGCACGGACGTTCACAAACTAGTATGTTATTAACTCTAACTCTGAAACTTGCACGGACGTTCACAAACTAGTAT
>NW_013666548.1:65345-75824 GCF_000517525.1 Limulus polyphemus | reverse complement strand
TGTTTTAGCTATTGTGCAAATGTTCCACTGCTATAATATTGTTGTATGTATGCATCACTACAGCTTGTTATCGCTATGACGGCGAACCATAGGACATTAGTTGTTTTAGCTATTGGGCAAATGTTCCACTGCTATAATATTTTAAGCTTTAATTTTGTTATTTTTAACTTCCTGTATCCAATCTATATTCTTTTTCAGAACCTTACAAATGAGAAGTATAAATGATCAAGCAATCTCGGAATACTCAGACTTGTATAAACATTGGAACTTGTGTTAACAAAGAAAAATATTTTTTAAATGTCATGAAGATGAATAGGCAATTGAAAGAATTTAAAAGAAATTGACTTATTTTCAATATTTTGATGAGCCTATAGACTAACCTATCCACCTTCGTAAGAAATAACTCTTTGATATTTTTTTTCGACAGGGTACAGTCTGGAGGGTTTTATTGAAAAGGTGACTGCCCTTCTTGGAGAAGATGTTGTTCTACCTTGTTCCTTCGAGTTTCCCGAAACTGGACCTGTTCCATATATCATCCAGTGGCACAAACAAGGAATCAAAATTCCCATTTTCATTTGGTACGAAGGTTATCCCCCTCATATTGGTGAAGGTTATGACGGACGAGTCTCTCTCACGGATCGGGCGTCTCTCAATCTAACCAGCTTACAGGATCACGATCAAGGAATCTACACATGCGTAGTCAATTTTTTCGACAGATCTCCGAACCCAAAAAGGAACGCGAGCTTCGTTCATCTGTATGTTCACGGTAGGTTAATTTATTGTTATATATTTATGTATATATGTATTTTATAAACCAAAACCGAAATGTCTACTATGAGATTCTGACCTAAAAAAAAAAACAAAAAAACTTGTCCATTGCCAGTCCTTTATCATTATTCATTAACTCATGCATCAAATACTATTGTAATATTGTCTAAAAAACGTTGGGGATATTCCATCGATGATTCAAATGCAAATATCAAGCGAGGTAGTCATTATGGAAGATCAAATTAAGGGTTAGGAGTTGAGTGCTTTGATCTACTACATCTCAACCCTTACTGCCTTTCGTTGTTTGCAGCTTGTTGTGGGAAGGCAGTCACCCCTAATATTTTGACATAAAAAGCAGTTGTTAGAATAACCTTATATTAGGTATAAAACCACCCTATATTTTTTCTTTTGTATGATTCCTAAACATTACTCTATGATAGACGATAATGATGTTGCATTCTCAGCTTTTTTTTTTCTTACGTACTGTTAAGTTTTGGTAATTTCTTATAACTGTGTGTCTATTTTGAAAGTCTATCTCCCCTAAACTGAGTATATCTTCAATGCTGATTTAATGGTTACGCTATCACTTCTATTTTAATGTACAAAATATAGTGTTCTATTATTTTGGGCAACATTTTTAGCTTCTTTTACAGGTTAGACTTTCATTACAAATGAAGATGTACAGCTTGAATATTCTCAGCACATTACTATTGTAGTATGGTTATGATAATAATTTCCTACGTTTTCGATAGACTAACCCAATCATATGTTGTTCATGATGTAATATTAACTCGTGGTAGCATGCTCAATTTTTGTGAGTATGATGAACTAACATGTGTTTATAATGGATGTTGGTTTAATATTCGACTGACATTTTATGTTGACGAACGGGCTAGTTTTATTCATTACGTTTGCAGTAGTTTGCTCGGTGTAACTTCATACTTGCAGTAGTTTGCTCGGTGTGACTTCATACTTGCAGTAGTTTGCTCGGTGTAACTTCATACTTGCAGTAGTTTGCTCGGTGTAACTTCATACTTGCAGTAGTTTGCTCGGTGTGACTTCATACTTGCAGTAGTTTGCTCGGTGTGACTTCATACTTGCAGTAGTTTGCTCGGTGTGACTTCATACTTGTAGTAGTTTGCTCGGTGTAACTTCATACTTGCAGTAGTTTGCTCGGTGTAACTTCATACTTGCATGATACTTTCTAGAAATTATTGGTTGACGATGACAATAACCGGTTTGTTTTGTTTAGGATATTCGCGAAAAACTACAAAAGGGGTATTTGCGATAACCGTCCCTAATTTAGAAGTGGTAGACTAAAGGGAAGGAAGCTAGTCAACAGAACCTACCGCCAACTCTTGGGTTACTTTAATTCAATAGAGGGATTTAACCATTACTCTCACAACGCATCTGTGGTCCTAAAGTGCGGAGCGTGATTTGTTTTGCCGCAACGGAGTCGCAAACCATGGATCTTCAGATCCACATTCCGGCACGCTAACCACTCATTCACACTCGGCTCATACATAATCAGTAAGAAGTGTCTTGTATTACACGATGTCAAAATATGGCTGGATTTGTTTTGTAATTGTTGAAATAATTGTTGTTGTCGTTTATTGTTAAGCACAAAGCTACATAAAGGGCGACCTGTGCTATGCCTACCACGGGTATCGAAACCTAGTTTCTAGCAGTATAAGTCCGTAAACATATCGCTGTGCCACTGGGGGGGGGGGCACTTGAAAAACTGTTGTTATTTTCTTAAAACATATGGCAATATGTGCCTACATCATTTTAAAGCTTACTTATATTAAGTTTGATATGTGCCCATTCTGGTTTCAGAACTAGAGCTACGTTGTTTCAAAGCTCTTCATTTAATTATGAAAAACAATAAGTTAAAGGCCAGGGACTATATTCTAAAAATACAGCACTTGGATAACATACAAGCAAACTGAAGTATGCTCTTTTCGCAGTCATAACTTTGATTTGATAAAGAAAAGATTTATTGAATTATTTTGTTTGCCAATTCTATTCCAGAGACATTGACATGGTGGATGAAAAAAAACGGATTTTCTCTCCTAACGAATGTACCCAGACTTTGGTACAGGATGAAATAGTAATCCTTTTTTATAGGATGTAATAGCAGTGTTATATAGAAAATCACGTTAAGCCTATGTCACAAAAAATTTCTTTGGTATTCGTCTATTATAAGTATTTCCAAAGTATTGCCTGTTACATCTTCCTTTGACCTTGTAGTAAATCAAATGAATCTTCGTGTACGTCAAGTTATTAACCCTGAAGGCCACACTAGAGAAGTTCTCGTGGTTTATCCGTTTCCATAACAATCAATAACTGATGGAAAGAGTATGAAAGTTATTAACAAAAGAACCCGAATCCAAGATATAATTCATTATACTGTATAAAAAAAGCTTCTGTCAAAGTTGAAAGAGAAGATGCCAGGTTTTTATCAAAATATGGACAGTGGTTCTTATTTTAACTCTCTCGTTAGGATTTTACCACAGTGCTTTATGGAACTTTATCTTTTTCAAGTCCCGTCATCACTATTATTCGCCAGTAACATGTTTTATATTAAAGAAATGAATACAATTTTTTTGTATTATATACCATAACAAAAGATTTCTTCGTAAGCAAAAGTTTCTCTCACAAAGTAAAACAAAAAGAAAACAACATAAAAAAATCAAACTCTTCCAAATTTTCGAGATGGCAAAACGATCGCTTAAAGATTGTGTTTAAGGAAAAATGAAAATGAAACCTTAGTGGCGTCAATTCTTTCCTGATTTGTAATTACTTTTGTGTGGAATTCTGTACAATCCTCAGTTTACTTTAGTTAGTAAACAACAACAACAAAAACAATTCTGTACAATCCTCAGTTTACTTTAGTTAGTAAACAACAACAAAAAAAAACAATTCTGTAAATCCTCAATTTACTTTAGTTAGTAAACATCAAGAACAACAAAAACAATTCTGTAAATCCTAAATTTACTTTAGTTAGTAAACAACAACAACAAAAACAATTCTGTAAATCCTCAATTTACTTTAGTTAGTAAACATCAACAAAAACAATTCTGTACAATCCTCAATTTACTTTAGTTAGTAAACAACAACAACAAAAACAATTCTGTACAAACCTGAATTTACTTTAGTTAGTAAACAACAACAAAAACAATTCTGTACAATCCTCAATTTACTTTAATTTGTAAAAACAAATAATCAACAAAAAACAATTCTGTACAAACCTGAATTTACTTTAGTTAGTAAACAACAACAAAAACAATTCTGTACAATCCTTAATTTATTTTAGTTAGTAAACAACAACAACAAAAACAATTTGTACAATCCTCAATTTACTTTAATTTGTAAAAACAAATAATCAACAAAAAAAACAATTCTGCACAACTTTCAATTTATTTTGATTAATAAAAACAAATAATCAACAAAAACAATTCTGTACAATCCTCAATTTACTTTAATTTGTAAAAACAAATAATCAACAAAAAAAACAATTCTGCACAACTTTCAATTTATTTTGATTAGTAAAAACAAAAAACAAACAATTCTTTACAATCCTCAATTTACTTTAGTTAGTAAAAAAACAGCAACAAAACAATTCTGTACAAACCTGAATTTACTTTAGTTAGTAAACAACAACAAAAACAATTCTGTACAATCCTTAATTTACTTTAGTTAGTAAACAACAACAACAAAAACAATTATGTACAATCCTCAATTTACTTTAGTTAGTAAACAACAACAACAAAAACAATTCTGTACAATTCTCAGTTTACTTTAGTTAGTAAATAACAACAAAAACAATTCTTTACAATCCTCAATTTACTTTAGTTAGTAAATAACAACAAAAACAATTTTGTACAAACCTGAATTTACTTTAGTTAGTAAAAAAACAACAAAAACAATTCTGTACAAACCTGAATTTACTTTAGTTAGTAAAAAAACAACAACAAAACAATTCTGTACAAACCTGAATTTACTTTAGTTAATAAACAACAACAACAAAAACAATTTTGTACAATCCTCAATTTACTTTAATTTGTAAAAACAAATAATCAACAAAAACAATTCTGTACAATCCTCAATTTTCTTTAATTTGTAAAAACAAATAATCAACAAAAACAATTCTGTACAAACCTGAATTTACTTTAGTTAGTAAAAAACAACAACAAAAACAATTTTGTACAATCCTCAATTTACTTTAATTTGTAAAAACAAATAATCAACAAAAAAAACAATTCTGCACAACTTTCAATTTATTTTGATTAGTAAAAACAAAAAACAAACAATTCTTTACAATCCTCACTTTAGTTAGTAAAAAAACAGCAACAAAACAATTCTGTACAAACTTGAATTTACTTTAGTTAGTAAACAACAACCAAAAACAATTCTGTACAATCCTCAATTTACTTTAGTTAGTAAACAACAACAACAAAAACAATTCTGTACAATCCTCAATTTACTTTAGTTATTAAACAACAACAACAAAAACAATTCTGTACAAACCTGCATTTACTTTAGTTATTAAAAAACAACAACAAAAACAATTCTGTACAATCCTCAATTTACTTTAATTTGTAAAAACAAATAATCAACAAAAAAACTATTCTGTACAACTTTCAATTTATCTTGATTAGTGAAAACAAAAAAACAAACAATTCCATACAATACGCAATTTAATTTAGTTAGTAAAAACAAAAAGAAAAAAACTGAATTTTTGTTTAATCGCTTTTTCTTGTTTTGTAAGTACATCTCTCATCTTAATATTTTCCCATTGTGAATTATCATACACGAAAATTACATAGGGCTTTTCCTAATTATCGTTTCCATTCCTTTCAGAATCATCTCACCTTAAATAAAAGCCAGTAAAGAGGATTAAATGATACTAATCATACAATACCAAGTAAATTAGATATCAACAGTTTCTGCTGGTAATTAAATTAAAACTCGCAACGTACTCGTGGAAAGCAAATCTATTATGTTTCAACTATACAACCAGAGCAGTCATCCTCACTCAACCCCACCGACTTCTCAAACTTCTTAGCTTGAATGTGTCTGCAGCAATAACATGACTCAACAATATAGTAAAATAGAGATTTCAAAAAGTTAGATCCTCCTCTACAGCAAACTTACCCATTCTGAACAGCCAACATTGTTGTTACATACCCTGTAGAAGGTCATGAACATAATTCTAAAGAACGTTTCGCCTTTTTATCATCAAGGCGTTTTTCCGCTAGTCGTGTGTTTTTGATGGGTGAGATAGACGTAAAATACGTCCATGAATCTGAGACCAGATGTGCTCTATGGGTTTGAGATGGAATGGAGTATAATTGTCCATCAAAAGGAAATCCACCGAAGAGGAAAAATAATCGACGATAAGAAGAAAAGGAGATAAGATAAGATAAGCAGATTATGGGTAGTTTTATCTTATTTTTTAGATATACCATATTTGAAAAGAGGGTTGAAGTTGATGGAGAGGGAGTAAAGTATGTGTGAAATTGATAAATTCTATTTAAAAAAAAATTACCGGAAGGTTTAACTAAATCCAAACATACTCAATGCCGCCAATGGTGTGCCTGACTGCAGGTGTGTATTTTGAAAAACTAAAACTAGGTGAGGAGAAACGGCGAGTGAGTCGTAGAAGACCTGTAACTTATTCCACACAGAGCTTCCAAAATATCTGTTGATGGAGAGGGAGTAAAGTCTTTGTGAAATTGATAAATTCTATTACAAAAAAAATTACCGGAAGGTTTAACTAAATCCAAACATACTCAATGCCGCCAAAGGTGTGCCTGACTGCAGGTGTATATTTTGAAAAACTAAAACTAGGTGAGGAGAAACGGCGAGTAGAAGACCTGTAACTTATTTCACACAGAGCTTCCAAAATGTCTGTATTTTATTTTAATCAAACTATTTCGTAGTTTGTATCGTATGAATTGATCAGTATGATTTTGAAAAAAACAACACTTGAAATCAGTATCATTGACCAACTCCTTGCTTTATAATACCCAGGGCTTGCCAGTATCGTATTTCTTTAATCGATGATTGTAATACTATGTTATTATATACCATCATAATACAGATGGAACTGAACTTACATTTAGATGTATTTCAATCATTCCAGTTATTAAATTATTATTATTAGATTCTTCACAGGCTCTATGGAAAACGACATCCCTGCGGAATACTATTCCTAATGAAGTACAGATAATCAGCTCAGATTATTCCAACACCATCAGAGAACTACCCACGAATCTGTTATTCATCAACCGTATAACTGGCATAGGTTCTGTTTTTATTACTATGTGATAGATGTTGTGGCGGATCTGAGAACTGAAATGTTTCATACTTGCGAGTCAGAGTATTTCTGCAAACACTCTCAAACAAGGAGAAAGGTTTTTGCGAATAAGTTTCCTTTTCGAAGCGTGGTGTGACGTAATTTCGCTCAAAGGAAATAATAATTTTACTTTCACCAATTTGTAGGTTACAGTTTAGATACTTGGAATACATATGCCAATAAATCTTTGATAGGTTGTTTAGGCAGAGTATTCATAATGGATCTAAGTTTCAAATGGACAGCAATTGCCTGTTGTAGAAACCTACAAATGTAGAGGACGACGTTTCGAAAGCCTTCCGCCTTTCGTTTGAAGCTGCTGTCCATTTGAAACTTAGATTCATATGCCAGTATGGTCATTATAATTAATTTCATTCAATATACAAAAGGAAATAGAATTAACTGCTATAAAAGAGAAATAATTAAAGAACGATAGCAATGCCCAATACATACCAGTAACACAGGTGATAATTAAAGAACGATAACAATGCCCAATACATACCAGTAACACAGGTGATAATTAAAGAACGATAACAATGCCCAATACATACCAGTAACACAGGTGATAATTAAAGAACGATAACAATGCCCAATACATACCAGTAACACAGGTGATAATTAAAGAACGATAACAATGCCCAATACATACCAGTAACACAGGTGCTTTTGATAATAACCGGTGTCATTGAAGTAAAGTAAGAGAAATAAAAAAAAAAATTATATTATGAGGTATACAAGATTCGATGAGATTGGCTTCTATAGCTCTGTCTTCTAGTATATATGATATTTACTTCCTGTAAACTAAGTTAATCCTAATAGCCTTTAGGAAATTCAATTTATTTTACTGATCTTATAAAATATTAATATTTTGGAATGGAATGAATTTTATTAAATTCATAAATCAGCAGAATGAACCGGCTTTTAAACATGAATTTCAGTCGCATTAACGAGATTGACGTTTATATGAGCTAATTAGCCTTAAGTAACTTTTGACGATAAGCAGCTGAAGCTGTTAATTGGCGGATCTTTGTCTTTTTACCAACGTCACCTTCTTTCTTCGGCTTTCTGCTTGTATTTTATTGGTTGTTCAGAGAAAAATAAAAATTGCTAATTTATCGCGTAGTGTCCACACTTCATGGATGGTAATACTTGGTATTTGCATGTTTATCTTTATTGTGTCATATTCTAAGAGACTAGACATTACGTTATTAGCCAATAAAGCAACTAATAACACAATACGCCTTGATAGTTATTTTTAATTCAAGTCCTATCTCATATTTTGTAATGTAAGAGTAAACACTGACATTCGAATACATTATTATGACGCAATAGAACTGACTATCAAAACTCGTTAACAGAACGTTCATACATATTTGTATTTAAATAAAAAAATTCTACTCGTGTTGACAAATAAGAAAAAAACGTTTCAAATTGTAAAAAAATGTATATAGACATTTCTTTCTAGATAATAGTTTGAATGTTTTTAAACCACTGTGTTTGAATAAAAATAATACAAAATATATAGCAGCTGTATATGCTGTATATTAGCTTAATGTTTGAAATTCCTTTTTATGAAATGCCCCTATTTACTGGATAGCTGTACTTTTATCTCGTGAATCTATAAACACTGTAAAAAAAATCTACAAAATATTTAAACTTACATTTATTTCAAAATCTAAAAAAATATACATAATAATAGAACTGAAAGAAAAGTGTCTGAGAAGCGCAATAAACCTAAAAACATGCGATTCAGATTGAAATACTTGTGTTTTTATTTTTACAAATTTAATGTAAAAAATTACAGAATGAAAGTAATTTTTTTTTTCGTGATACCTAAGAACATGCTTTTTATGTACGGAGACGTTATCACAACTGGAAAGATTAATGGAGACCTAAGAACATGCCTTTTTTGTACGGAGACGTTATCGCAACTGGAATAATTAATGGATACCTAAGAACATGCTTTTTATGTACGGAGACGTTATCACAAATGTAATAATTAATGGATACCTAAGAACATGCTTTTTATGTACGGAGACGTTATCACAACTGGAAAGATTAATGGAGACCTAAGAACATGCTTTTTATGTACGGAAACGTTATCACAACTGGAAATATTAATGGATACCTAAGAACATGCTTTTTATGTACGGAGAAGTTATCACAACTGGAAAGAGTAATGGAGACGTTATCACAACTGGAAAGATCAATGGATACCTAAGAACATGCTTTTTATGTACGGAGAAGTTATCACAACTGGAAAGAGTAATGGAGACGTTATCACAACTGGAAAGATTAATGGATACCTAAGAACATGCTTTTTATGTACGGAGAAGGTTATCACAACTGGAAAGATTAATGGAGTAATCATAAATTTATTTCACTGAATTAAATACATACAATGTAGAACTAAATAAATATATTATGTATTCAGAAAATATATGAAATAAAAAATATGGAATATTACATGATATACTTGTTTCATAGCACAGGTGTGGCGAAAAAAAACATGTTCATCTGGTGTACCACACACTGAGAAACTATTGTTACAGGTAGTTCAAATTTTAGAACTGTTATCTCAAACAACTCAATACTACAACAAATATAATTAGTCAACAGGGACGTTATTAGGAGTAAATAAAGCTCCTATGTGTTGTTCAAAGCGAAAATGTAATATTCTTAATTCAATTGGAATGTCTGACCAAATATTTAGACCAATATTTGATATTCCGATAACACTCCATATATATATATATATATACAGGTATATTATAAATGTTAAACACATTATACACGTACTTAAATATAATTTCAACTGAATAGATGATGCTACATATCGATACATGTTTCCAAAGTTGATGATGCTACATATCGACAGATGGTCACGGAACAGTTTCCAAAGTTTGTTATGCAAGTATAACATAGAAGAGTATTAAAAATTAGTGATCCCGCTAGAAAAAAAATTAATGAAACAATAATTCAAACCACAATCACAAATGTATAAAATTTAATCTCTATTCTGGCAGCTTTATACACTTATCTGTAGGCCAATGTAAGGATTACTTTTTATAAATTTATTATTGTGGTTTTAATTCTTGTAAAGTTACAGCTATCAGGTATATGACTATACTGGAAGTTTATAGATGTTGTGTCTATTACATAGACATATAAAAATATATTAAAATAAACAGAAAAATAAAATTACAATTTTAACGGAAAGTAGGGATCGTTGGTTATTCGTAGAATCGCTATAAGAAGTATCCAAAACAAAATAAATGCTACAATAAAAAAATACACAAACAAGTAAAGTGATACTAGTTGGATAGATTTTAAAACGATTTTGTGTGTGTTAT
>NW_013666548.1:61655-64345 GCF_000517525.1 Limulus polyphemus | reverse complement strand
ACTGAAAGGGCGAGCATGTTTAGTGTGACGGGGATTCGAACCCGCGACCCACAGATTGCGAATCGAGCGCCCTAATCACCTGGCCATACCGGGCCAAGATAACTAATCCAAAATGTGATTACTTAATGATCTTCAATTCCAGACTTTTTTGATTTCATAAACATTCCTTTTGATAAGATTGAGCCATAGTAGAAATATTAGCTGGCATTATATCTTGTATTATATTAAAAATGAATTTATACGCATTTCCTATATTTTATTCATCATATCTATTAATATAATAATTTCACTATTTAGCACTTTTTCGTCAGATTTGGTGTTACCTGTTTTCTTAACTTAGGAGGCATTTCAAAACTTATAAAGAATTTGGATCTTATTCAACATTATATTTTTCTTTCTATGTAGTTGAAGATATGACTTATTCAGATACTATAATACTACACGAGGCACGTGGAAGATGAAAGCAATATGTTGGATTTCACTAACAGTAATGCTAATTATTATGTCATTACCCCTGATATTCGATTAATAGATTTACACACTAAATATATTCAAGGTTATTATATTTTATCACTTATCATATGTAGGTATGTTTTAACATAAATATCTTAGGTATTTGTGTTAAGTTCCATTTCCGACCTACTTCAGTCTATTACCTACAATATAAAACTTTTTTTTCCAAAATTCCATTTGGCATTTCAAAAGTTTTTAGGGTGGGCTACAATGGATACCCGTGATATGATTGACAATCATCTAGTAAACTATCACAATTTACATTTCCTGATCATTCCTAAATATTTCTAATTTCATAAACGTTAGCTCTGTCAATTTCCTTTTCTATCCTATAAGTGTCCTAGTTAAATTGTAGTTTTTATTTAACACATGTTTGACTGGAATCTATAACTAAACTGATAAATCATAGATAGTTCTAAGTTTAGGAAACGAGTTTCTATTCTTTTAACTGGTTAGTGTTAGACGCGTTATTAACTGCTTAAAATCAGTTGGTAGATATTTACAGTTTTGAATAGGTAGTCGCATGAATTAAAACTAATTTTTTTTTCTTTAATAAAAAACGAAAAATGTTATAGAAGCATACATAGATAGACAGATGATTGAATGAATAAAACCCACAGTTGTTTCCCTGTTTGTCAAATAACTGTGATTTTGAATTGTACAAATTGCATTCCCTTTCTCTCAATTTACTTCGGCTAGACAGATTAATTTTAATGGACAAAACCAGTTTTAGGACACTTTGTTTCCGACTATTCAGCCTGAGACATTAAAGCGCTTTTATTTCTTTGCCTTCCTTGAAATATTGCCAAAAGACTTAGGCAATAATCGGATTTCCATTCTTCTTTTTTCTTACAGTTTCATCAGCGTTACCTATATGATCATAAATATTGGTGATAAGAAAATAATGTATTTAAAGCTCTTTTACTACATACAAGAAGTTCGTGAGTGCATACATTTTTTTTCTCAAAAGTTTTATGGTTTTCAAGTCTTTACTTTTATGTTCAGCTGTTTTGCTTCCATCATCCAGTCAAGAGGAATGTTGCACAAAAGCGCTTATTTAGAGTTAGTGTTTTACCGATTTTCATTTTCTTGTCGGATATTGCTTTGGCCGTATTCAAAATACAGATGAAGAGTAGAAACAAAAACGAATATGCCCAAAATATGCGCAATCGATGTTGTTGTTTTCGATTCCTTTCATAAATTCTAACAATAAATTTGTTGTTTTCTTAGTGCAAAGTTACGCAATGGGTTATCTGCATTCTGTACACCTCAGGGAATCGAACCCCGGATTTTTTTGTTTTGTAAGTAGATAGATCGAACTGTAGATAAATAATATGCTATGTATATTTGCGTATGGAAGCATATTATGCTAATATAATAGTAAATTGGGAAACAACGATTTATAAGCATAATAAGGATATTTTTTTGAGGAAACATTCTACATATTTGGACAATACATTGAATCATATCGAAATATGTATGTTCCCCACTTCACAAAATAACGTCATTGTGCTGATAAATCGTTGTTCGCCAGATTATCGTAATACATTGTATAGCGTTGCAAAAATTTCAACTTTGTAAAATAAAATCAAACTTTAAAATAGGATGAAAGGTATTATTTGATACTTTAACCTGCACCTTCACATATGTTGCATATATGTATAAACTCATACTTCCAAATAAAGTTGTAAATCAACTTTTACTTTAAACACCTTTATTTTAACTGAAAACCTTTGCTGGTGCTGCTAGAAGTTAAGATGGAAGAGTTAAGATATGTGAAGTAAGATAAATTATTTCTGAATTTTCCAAGGAACTTGGAAGCAATGAATTTAATTTTATGACTGTCGCTAAAAGCACGCTTGTGTCTCTAGATGGAAGTCCTCAAAATTCACGGCTATGTCCATTAACGCATTAACAAAACTACATTAGTGAAACTGTCGTAATGAAGAGATTCCCACAGGTGATGTATTTCAAAACAAATTAAAATTCAGTTTTGTTAAATTAATCGACACGGTGAATCTATACTTAACACGTTAATAAGCGTTATCCAAATGAGATTAAAGTATAAATTTCATTTACATTTTCATAACTACTATTTCTATATTTATCTCTCCTCGATGACAGCTGTACTCGTGTTGGTCCGGTCAGTGTGGCTACTGAATTTGGTGCTTGAATAA
>NW_013666548.1:48979-60726 GCF_000517525.1 Limulus polyphemus | reverse complement strand
AATTACAGTTTGTCTGAATTGAAATGAGAAATATTCGGCGGTAAAATTAGAAATTTAACACATCTCTGTATCTTCTAATCATCATCTATGTTATGTCTTACCAATATATAGAAATGTAAAATAATATAAAAGTTAATAAAAAAAACCTTATTAAAACAATATCCAAGATAATCCAGCACAGCCTAGATGTCATTAAAAGACACCCATCTGGGGCTAATGTATAATAAATCATATAGTTATATATTATTTTGATAGCTTTATGTTAAGAAATCATATACAGTTATAAGTCACAGTTTACAAGTCTACAGAAACTTGGGAAGAAAAGTAAAGTTCAAATAGAAATAAGCTGGAGTTAATGAAGCATTTATTGTTTTAGAATTTATGCGTAAAGCCACAGAAGGGCTGTATGCTGTTCCTAACTTATGAAGTGATTTGTCCGTTTATATCTATGAAAAATTTCATTTATAATGGAAGTATCGACGTATATACTTATTTGAGATCGTTATGCCTAAATCACAGTGAAACTGTGTATATAAAATCAATTAATGATAGCATTGTTTTTCTAAGGACTAAATAAGCGTAATAGAATAATTTCTGTGAATTTCTCCAGCACCACCACATTTTCGTATCAAACCACACGAAGTTGTTCATGTGAGGATAGGCGAAAAATTATCTCTTCCATGTGACGCTGATGGAACACCCGACCCTCTTATTCGCTGGTACAAGGTAAGACTATTTAATAGACTCTTACTTTAGTGTCACGATGTAGTATGAGAAATATTTACCAAACATGCTGATGTTTGAATGCACATTTTACATGACATCTCGGATTATGTTGTGATCCTGAACACAGCCTTGACTGGGATTAACTTATCTTATGTTTAGACATTTCTAGTAATAACTAGGCTACATACTTTCTATCGGATATAATTAATGAAGAAATCATAATATACTCATACACCCCCTCAAAAAAAAGGAATACACCCCCTCAAATACACCCACTCAAATACACCCCTCAAATACACCCCCTCAAAAATACACCCCTCAAAAGGAATACACCCCCTCAAAAAAACCCATAATATACTCATAAAAGTATAGGTCACTTTTCACTATAAATGATCATTTATGTGTTTGGGTATAATGTATATCTGATTTAAAATGTCATTGACTATTTGTTTATATTTGTTAGTGTGTTTCAAAAGGTCAATGACTATCTACATATGTTTTTGTGTGGTTTAAAATACCAATAACTCTATGTGTGTTTTTAGTTTGGATTAAAATGTCAGTGACTCTCTTGTATGTGTTTTTAGTGTGGTTTAAAATGTCGGTTACTTTTAATTTCTAGTAAAACACGTCATACCTTCTTTTATATATCAACCTGTAAAATATTTATGTTATCATTCTATGTCACAATGTATATAAATGTATTTCTTCACTTAAAAACTCCTTCATTATAACATTATATTTATTATCTACTTATGTGGAACGTTATTTCAGAACTACGTTGCCTAAACACCTGGTGTCAGGTTTGAATAACTGTAACAAACATGTAAATACATAAATAATCAACCTTTACAAGTGCATAGGGCAAAATAATTTTAAATGAATTTCACCATACATCTTTAAAAGCATAATGGAAAAAAATTATCTAAACTTTTGAAATACTGAAAATATATTATATAATACTTTTGAAGTTTTACTTTTTGGGGAAATAGTGATCTTTTTCTCTATATTACTGTATAGTTTGCTTAACATTTTTTCACAAAGTCTTATTTGGTTTCGTTGCGATCATACATTGCGAGCCTTGTTGTAGTTGAACGTTTTTTTTCTGATAAAACTAACCAGTGTACGGAAGTCTAAAAAATTTCCATTGATCTACTTTGGTCGTGAGAAATATTCTGCTTTAACGTTGTGTTTCTTTTTATTCTTTTTCTAATCAGATATGAATATCTAATAAAAAAAGAAGTTAAAATTCAGATTATTAGATGAAATTTATATTAATAGTTTCGTTTATTAATATTTTCGAAGTAATGATAAAAAATAGCATAAAATGTACGATTACGTCATTTTGTAATTCAGTCAAGAGTTGCATGAAGCGTTTCACAACTACGCAGTAATTCAACTTGGTAATAAAAGTAGCAGATATTAATCTGGCACTATCCGTTATATAGACTTTAGTTACATTTTCAAAAACTTTGAATTTCTATACTTAATTCCATGAAATTTAATAATAGAAAACACGTCTGTCTGTTCTTGATAAGAATAACGATATGTCAAACATCTTTTCTGGTTCAATGATAATGTTACAAAGAAATTTGACATGGCGTCAAATTTTCTCTACTTTTATGAGTTTAACTCAGTTGTATTTGACAATAATATTTGGCTTTGTTCATCTTTCATATTTCTTGCTATTTTAGCCCCATTGTGAGAGGGTGTCCCCCTATGGGTTAGCGGTGGTTGAGTTCTAAAATCTAACGCTTCATTCTCCTCGGTGGGCAGAGCGCAGGTAGCCCATTGAGTAGCTTTGCACTATACTAAACCTGTAAACCTACCCAGTGAGGGTTTATAAACTGTATGATATTGAGAGGTTTAAGTGCATGATACACACTTTACTGTGTTTACTGGAGGATTTTGTTAAGTCTTCACATGTGGAATAAACACAACATGGATACGTGAAGGCGGTTCTAGCTGCTCTAACACAGGGTTGAATTGATAGATGTGACAGTTTTAGGTCTGTCATGGTGCATTTTTCGTACCGCTTCTTATTTTTTAAAGCAACTTTAATATCCTGTCTGTGCCTCGATCAGATCGAATTCGGGGGATTGGGTGGTATACAGAAGGGTGTCATAATTTCCAGTATTCAAACTAGAACCACAAACATAAATGCATTCCGATATTCGGAAAGCTTTTTTAAGGTTTTCTCGGCCATCTCTAACGACAGAAATTGGGAAAACGACTGAGAAAACAGCTTTATAGAGCTGAAAAGAAGCTTATATTGAGCAACATGTGCATCATCTTTGTGTAATGAGTAATTTTGGATGGAGGTATGGGTTTTTCTCCTTCATAGCGTGAATTCTACCACGCTGGTGGCCAATTCAAATTCTAGATATCGCAAGGAGGTTAAATCTATTCAGAATTTTAAGAAAGGTTTGTTTGTTTTTGAAGTTCGCGCAAAGCTACACGAGGGCTATCTGCGCTAGCCGTCCCTAATTTAGCAGTGTAAGACTAGAGGGAAGGCAGCTAGTCATCACCACCCACCGCCAACTCTTGGGCTACTTTTTTACCAACGAATAGTGAGATTGTCCGTCACATTATAACGCCCACACGGCTGAAAGGGCGAGCATGTTTGGTGTGACGGGGATTCGAACCCGCGACCCTCAGATTGCGAGTCGAGCGCTTTTAAGAAAGGAGAGCTTTGTTTGAAAATCAACCCACTAAATATGTCTCCCTAATATTAGGACCAATAACACTAATATCTTTATGCCAACACATTTTGAACGCTTATAGATCATTAAATTATTATCCTGGTTTCATCTTCTCATGAATACATAAACCATAAGTGTCGTGCGTTTCGAATTGCAAACAAATAATAAAATTCACAAACCTTGTTTAAGTATAAATTATTTCACCTCTTGAGTGCTGAGTACACCGTATATATATATATATATATAATAAAACAATCCGTTATTATAACATTAGATTCATGTATCATATATAGACTACTTTCTGTACGGACTACTCCATGGATCCAAAGACTTACCCAAGGTTGTTTGGATCATGATATGGTATAGTCATAATTTTCCGTTAATTGTCGGAATAAAAGTCTCGTTATGGCACACCATGGTATCTTATATCTGTCAGGTTGTTTTTGTTTTCCTAAAGCCACATAGAGATTACACAGGATATAACATTCACTCAACTGATAGTATATCCATATTACATAGAATAGAAGTTAACAAAACCTGGATACGTTCTTGAAAACATTCAAATAAGTTAATCCAGCAAAGTTGCTTTAAATTATATTCCCATATTTCAGGACAACGTACCCGTGACCGAAGGTCTCACAGTAAGAATCAACCGAGGAACCTTAGAAATAGCTAAAGTGGAACGAACACATATTGGAGACTATGTGTGTAGGGCACGCAACAGCGAAGGAAGTATTGCAGCCAAGACGAAGGTTATAGTTGCTGGTAAGGAACACAAAATAATGTGTTGTTTTTTCATTGAATTGGGTGAGTTTTAGAGACTATTTCTATTGTGTTTCGTAGTTTAATTTTAAATGAGAATATTTTTCAATGATATATTAATATATATAGTCCATACTATATGAAACTGTGAAATGGTTAATTACTGTTATAAAATGGATGAATACTGAATATTTTATTTTGACCACAAAAATGCATCTTTCTGCATTGTGGATCGCTCAGTTAACTCTTGTATTAGTAGTATGCTGTTGCTTACGTTATCCATAACTCTTTGACTGTATATAACAAAATGAAAACAAAATGCTTCATTATATTACTTGGTCAATTCTATCCAAAAGTTTAAATTCTGCTCCGTTCTATGTGTACAATTTTATGGCTGTCTTCTTTGTTTGTTATTTAACTATGGCGTAATAAAATATCAAGTTTGTATCTTTACTAGTCAGGAAATTCCATTCGGAAGTTAGGGTTAACTAGGAATTTAGTCGTAACCGAAACTTTAATGTGCCGGAATAGATCCACAAATTTATACTCTGTCTAAATGAAAGTTAATGAACTCGACAGTTAATTCTTTGGCGAATTTGCAACTGCATTAGAAAAGCATTTGCACCCGCATTTTGTATTTAGGGCAAATTTGCTAAGGCTATTATTTGCCACCTCAACTAATTTTGCACTAGTGAGCAAAGGGAAGACAGCCAGTTCCCAGCACTCTACCGCCCACCATCCACGCTAAGGGGTTGACTGCCACTCTTATAACGCACCCACATTGAGGGGGGGGGGAATATATTTTAATATCTCACGGATGGAACGAAGCTCGCCAGCTACGAAATCCAGATATTTATCACAGCACTAATCAACGGAGAGAGGTGGTGTGATTGGTTATATTATTGATTTAAAAGGCTTAGAGCGAAACTCGGTTCTCTCATAATATCGCAGCAGTGACCGACTTCTGGCTCTAATTAGAGACGAAACATTTTTTTTTTCTTATTTTATGTATTGAAATAATGTGAAATGCAATATTCTCTCATGTAGAACATAAAAAAAACGTACAATTTAATTCACAAACACATAAACATATATTACTTTCATTGAATCAAAAGGTATTATATTTACATTTTGGAACATTAACAGTTTCAACAAACAGAGGCACTCTTGTATATTGAACATTACCAGCGTTAAAGGATATTTAATACAACTTCCGCTAATAGTGCCTTTCTTACGAAATTACATTCAGCGGAAGGAACTGTATCCCGTAATAACACGGTTCGACATTTTCGTATTCATGATATAAAGTTCATTGATTTTTGCGTCACGTTCTCTCGTGACGTAAATAAACAAAAGTATTTGAAAAAAAAAAAAAACTTCGTAGGCTGAAAAATCATAAGATACGCCATAGGTGTGTAAAAATATATTTTGGAATCAAACGGCTTCTTATATTCGTTTTTCAATAGCATCGAACAGTTTTCAACGTTAATGTGGACTTCTTGGACTATTCAGTAAATAGTGGCTTACTTATGTTGTCTACGCATCTTTTCCTTTGTTATTCCTCCCATAACTTAACATCTAAAGTACATTATCAGTGATTACCATATGTTGTAGGTATATATTATCATGTTGACTACTTTATTAATAATGATTTCTTGCGTCTATCATTAGGTATTTTAGGCTTAGGTTTGGTATGGTTGCTGTTAAGCATAAAGCTACACAATGGGTTATCTGTGTCCTGCTCACCACAGGTATCGAAACCCGATTTTTAGCTTCGTACACCTTCAGACGCTTGCAAAATACTCATGTTTATTTCTTCAAACGTCGCATTTTCTGTATTTGTTGGTGGTCAGTTTTGACTTCTAGTCAACCATGGTAACCCACCTCGCGTTAAGTAATTTACTGAGATACTTATCGGGGACAAAGACACGTTAGATGCACATATTTTTTAATACCAGCGAGTCAAGAGAAGAATTAGGGTGTCAGCATCCATTAGCGTAATTCTCTATATAATGATGTTTTCTAAACTAATAAACCGATAGCAATATTAGTCACCTGTCTGCGAAATCCTCTCCTGATTCACATTCAGTAAGTTCTACTATTTCTAGCAACATGCTCTGCTTGTCTTCTCTGTTAATCGAGACATTTGTTTCTGCTATAATTTCGTTTGTTCGTGATCTTCCGCTCTAAGTAACACATGACATGGCTCTTCATTCTCAATTTTCAAATTCAGCTCTTTTTTATGTCATGACTGATTTTACTCTCGCTCTCCGGTAGCTCAGTTTGAGAGCTTATAACACTAAAGTTCAGGGTTTGATCCCTGCGATTGTGTAGCTTTGCGCTTCAAATAGACGAAGAAAGGTTTTTACTCTTATTTCTTTGTCAACGTTATGGCATCCAGTTTTCCCCATTTATAAGTGTCCTGAACCTCTGTGTATATTTTATTTCTCATCTTCGTTTTGTTCTGTGCTATTCTATTTAATCGAAGCCGAATATTCTAAACTACTTCCTAATTCTAAAGTCCTTCTGTCATTTACGGTCCGAAATCCAACGTTATCGTCGCATTTCCATTTTTTCTTTTCTTTGTTTCTTTAGGTCCAGCGGTTATCACTGTGCCACCCCGTAATATTACAACGCTAGAAGGGGATAAAGCGGAATTCATCTGTGAAGCAAAAGCACTGCCAGCAAACCTTACTCATCGTTGGTTATTAAATGACAAAGAAATCTTTGAACTGAACTGGCTGGTAACCCGAACGGTTGTCAAGAGGGATGGGACGCTATTTATTAACCCTACATCAGCAGAGGATTCGGGACTTTACACCTGCGAAGTGTTTAATGGAATTGGTACGCCGGAAAAGGCGTCTTCTTACCTTAGTGTAGAATGTAAGTTAATGTAAGTTAAATTGAACAGTTTGTCACTTAAGTTTATGTGTTAATAAAATTATTTGTTTGTTCATTTTTAAGCACAAAGCTAAACAATAGGCTACCAAAACTTGATTTTTGGCGTTATAAGCTCTCAGACTTACGAATGAGCCATCGGGAGAGTGCGAAAAAATGGAACTTCGAAATAAAATAAAAAACAGATATTATTATAAATAAAATACAGAATATTATTATAAATAAATAAAATACAGAATATTATTATAAATAAATAAAATACAGAATATTATTATAAATAAATAAAATACGGAATATTATTATAAATAAATAAAATACAGAATATTATTATAAATAAATAAAATACAGAATATTATTATAAATAAAATACAGAATATTATTATAAATAAATAAAATACGGAATATTATTCATGTCAATGCCCTAAAATTGGCGCATTAAGGACTTTATTTAAGTTAATAATTTACTTTAAAGAGTGCACATTGAGAGTCCGGGAGGAACAATTGAAATTTCGAATGCACTGAACGATAAAATCTGTCGGTTATTTCCTACCATCCTTATAAATAAGCTTGGTTTAATACTTGGTAAAATAACTGTAACACTTGTCAATAGTATTTATTATATTTTTTTCTGAGGATGGCTTAAAGCTTTGTGCAATTATAACTTAAAGTGAGTGTAAAAATCCGAAAGGATACAGCGAAACCAAATGTTAAAGGTATTTTTTTTTCTATCATAGAAACTAATCCCACTGTTTCAAATAGATCTTACAAACACATTAAATGAAGCACTCACTCATGTTAGAAACTTAAAACAGTTTTTACAGTTGACATCTTTGTGCCATGAGATTCTTTCATAAGAATGTGGTTTGGTAGACGTTAAATTAATTTTTTTCCCTCCAAAAATCAAATAACAATCAAGTTGCAAAGCTAAACATCATATGATTTGATGAAAAATTCGGTTTTAAAACACTGGGCGGCCGAAAACAAATTGTGATCTCGAGTATTAAAAAGTTTTCTCAACTTAAAACAAACCAGAAGGTAATTAGTATTCGATATAAGGTTAAGCCTTTATTGTCAGTCACTTATATTATTGATACTTTAACAAAGTAACTGATCTAAGAGGGACTGGCATTAAAATGATTGAATAGTCTGAAATAGTGAACTTGTATTATCTTGTGGCATTGTTAAAAGGCTTAGCAAGTAATGTTTTACATTATTTTTGTATTAAATTAGTTATTAATTGTTTGTCGATAAATATCTCCAAACTAATCCCAAAAATTGGCCATCTAGCGTTAAAATAAACCTTGAAATATTTTTTAAAGATAAATTCATTATAAGAAAGAATATTTCCAAATTATATGTTCAAATACAAAGTTTATTTTCTTGTATAGGAAACCATTATAATTTCTCTTGTATTCCAAGAGGCTCATTCTATTTCTCTTGCGGTCAGTGAAAAAAATATTCTTTCAACACAGTATTCCCCTTCTTTCAAAATATGTGTTTTTCATACTTTTTTATCGGTCAGTTTGCATTAAAGAGTGACTTAAACTGTTTTCACAATGATAATAAAACCAAGTCACCGGAATGCGGCACGAGCAAATGAACAACAGAAAAACAAAATGTCAGAAAACAACGATATTACAAGAAAGAACAAGACCCCTGTAAGGGTTCTATCTATACGGTGACGGATATACATTGACAATCAAATGTTTTAAAATCCCCAGAAAATAATACGGGGTTAAACATGAGTTTTTTAATGTTCGATTAGGGCGCTGGGAATGTGAATTCGGGAATTCACGGTTCAAATCCCGATCGTATTTCACATTTGGTGCCTATGGTGCCAATTCAGCTGACCTTAATATGTACTCGATCTTCTCAATGAGAGCGACAGTCGCTGATGAAGTCTGTTTGTTTGGATAATCGCAAACAAATTACACAACGGCTATCTGTGATAGTCTTCGGTAGTCAACACCACATAACACTCACGGCAAACTCTTAAGCTACTCTTGTCTGACCGAATAGTGGTATTTGACCGCCACACTTATCACGCATTTAAACCTTGTCTGACCGAATAGACGGATTTGACCGCCACACTTATCACGCATTTAAACCTTGTCTGACCGAATAGACGGATTTGACCGCCACACTTATCACGCATTTATACCTTGTCTGACCTTGTGAGTAGCTAATGAAAACAAACTTCTAATTATGAAATGCTTGCCGAATTTAGGATACAAGGAATTACAAATTCCAACACTACACAGAATAGTACCCTAATAAACTACACGACTTTCGGTAGCACATCAGATAATTATCTTGTAGATAACATAACATGAAAAATAAGTGTTTGACAGAAATTCACAACTGAATTTCTTTCTATTTTTACGGTTATTTGTACTTGCTAATAGACATCAAAGTATTATAAAGACATTTAGCTATTATCAAAATAATATTTCTGTTGAGTTGTGTCGCTCAGAACGTTTTACGACTAGAAAATTCAAACTTGTTTAGATTTGAATAAATCTAACAGTAACGTGTTTAAAGAAAAACTATCTCGTATATAGTTTCAGTCAAGTCATATACAATGATATGTAAAACTTTCATTTTCTTATTTGTTGTTGTTGTTGCTTGTATTTGATAAAACGAAAAACTACTTGGGTATTCATACTTATGGTGCCCTTTTTTGGATTTTAATAATATGTCTGTCAGGGTGTAACTCCCATATTCATAGTTCTCTCTGAGCTATGACTTTTGTGATCTGTAATCCTGTTCGTTATAATAACATTCCTCGTTAATTTTGTACAAATGTGACGCGTATCAAAATATTGAACTCCAGCTAATTATTCCGGCAAATCCCACCGAATTCATAATTAATAGTTTAACGTAGGAAGGTGTAAAATGTATGGTGATTGACACAAATAATAGTGTTTTAGTCGCCATGAAAGAGAACCATGAAATCTACTTTAAAATGAGCTTTCTAACGTCCATTTAATCATGGTTACTTTTTTCATTGGATAAATAAAAAAACAACAAGTGTTTAAAACTTGATTTGCTGGCATTTAATAACCGAATAAGTACATTATTTAGCTTATTATGGGTCCCCGATGGAAGAGCGGTAAGTCTACGGACTTACAACGCTAAAATCCGGGGTTCGATTCTCCGCGATGGACGTATCAGGTAGCCCAATGTGTCTTTGCTCTAAAACAAATGACCAAAAAAAACCAAGCTTACTACGCAACGATCCCACAGAGGTAAAACTAATAATAACATTTACAAATTGAGAATTGGATATACATCCTTCTTTTACTTCAGTATTTATTGCACGTGTTGCAACGAAAGTAAACATACGGATGGAGCATGCAACGAAACGTAAGTGCTCTGTATTAGAACCTAAATATTTCCGTTTCTTTCTATGTTGGAAGAAACCATAACCATTCTTCAAACTTTAATACTCTGACACTACTGCATTTTACACATTAAGTTTAATATTCCCTTGAAGAGTTACAAGAACAGCGGGTCGCACATGATTAAATATTGCGATTATTGTACATATCGATTTGCCACTCTTCCCACATCTTGCATTGTTTCTATTCTTTAAAACCCCAGCAATTCACGACGTGTATACTTTCAACATTATTAATACACTTATCTTCGTATGCGCTCACTGAGTTCCCTTTTAGAGTGTTTTAGAATCGTAGATTTTTTAACTACGTTTTACAGTCTTTACAAGGCTTGTCATGGCCTGGTATTTAGGGCGCTCGACTCCCAATCTATGGGTCGTAGGTTCACCGAACATGTTCGCCCTTTCAACCGTTGGGGCGTTATAATGTGACGGTCATTTCCACCATTCGTTGGTAACAGAGTAGCTCAACAGTTGGTGGTGGGTAATGTTGACATAGCTGCCTTCCTCTAGTCTATCACTGCTAAATTAGAGACGGCTAGCGTAGATAGCCCTCGACTAGCTCTGCCCGAAATTCAAACCAAACAAAAAAAACTTTGCATGAACTTAAAGGTATACACAAGTATAACGACAGGCTTATTTCTGCGACTTTGTCAACTCGTTTCATCAAAGCTAGGTAGAAGATCAGTTAATTATATTTTATTGAAGTAATGAAGATGTTTTTTGGGCATCTTGTCTGTAACGCTGAATGATTAGTTTTATTTATAAATTTTACAAAAACTGAAGTTTACTGATTTCAAGGGTTTGTCTGATTCGCGAAAAGCTATACAAAGGGCTATTTTCTCACAACCATCCCTAATTTTTGATAGATTAGATTTCAATGGTTCCCAACCTTTTGTGGCCCTCGCACCCCTCCCCTAAAAAGTGTGCATTAGATATTTCCTCTTCCGCGCACCCCCTGGACCCTCATTTCGCACCCCTAGTGGGTGCCAACATACCTGGTTAGGAACTCCAGGATTAGAGTAAAGTCACCTAGTCATCCACATCCATCGCCAACTCTTGAGTTATTGTTTTCTGACTAAATAGTGGGATTCGACTCTCATTAATTTAGTGCTAAAAGTGCATAGTGTGATTCTGTTTCGTACTCATAAGCTAGTAAGTTACTGCCGTCCAGGTTCCAAGGCTTATTTTTTTCAGTTTGGAAATGAAGGTAGATAAAACATAAAGTGATTCTGATTGATAATAGAAGGAATATAATAAACGGT
>NW_013666548.1:38259-47979 GCF_000517525.1 Limulus polyphemus | reverse complement strand
TTCAAGGGTTTGTTTTGATAGATTAGTATGCAATGGCTCCCATCCTTTTGTGGCCCTCGCACCCTCCCCTAAAAGGTGTGCATTAGACATTTCCTCTTGGCGACATTTGGAAAAAAACGGACCTCTTCCGCGCACCCTCTGGACACTCATTTCGCACCCCTAGTGGGTGCCAACATACCTGGTTAGAGGAAAGTCACCTAGTCATCCACATCCATCGCCAACTCTTGAGTTATTGTTTTCTGACTAAATAGTGGGATTCGACTCTCATTAATTTAGTGCTTCAATGACCTAAAAGTGCATAGTGTGATTCTGTTTCGTACTCATAAGCTAGTAACTTACTGCCGTCCAGGTTCCAAGGCTTATTTTTTTCAGTTGGAAATGAAGGAGATAAAACATAAAGTGATTCTGATTGATAATAGAAGGAATATAATAAACGGTCGTTCCTCACTTACATGACAGATCCTCCAAAAATGTAAGAAGTGCAGTGTAATAGATTCGGGAAAAACTACTTTATTTCTTATGGAAAATGATATGAAAGTAGACATTTAATCTATCACAATTTTCTACCTAAGAATTAAAATTCAGATGTGAAAAATCACAAACCAGTAGCCATCTGTTAGAAAAATTTGCAATGACAACCTACAGCAATAAATCACGCTCTTACATTTTCCTTCGCTTAAAATATTATTCACAGGAATGAAATTCAAGTGTGTAAAATAAACGTCACTATTCGTTTAAATTGTCACATTGTTTTATTTTCATACTATTTTCTTAGAATAGTTTACATGATCTGGAAATGTAATATACACGCTGACTCACGCGCGTGGTACGAGAAATACGAAATTTTTGTATACAAAAATCTTGTTTGCAGGACCATTATCTTTGTATACACCACGTGCCGATTAAATCTTTGCTTTCCATCAACGTATTACACGAACTACGGAGTCGTAAAAGTTTGACGAGATGAAATAGAAAAATAAAAGTCTCATAAATTGCTAAAGATATGAGGAAAGTGACTTTGACAAATTATCAATTTCTTGGTCATACACTTTATAATATTGTATTGGCACTTTTCAGATATTCTGTTAATTAAATCCAACCTTTTTTTTACATATGCGGATTATAAATTTTGTTTGTTGTTAAGCGCAAAGCTACTATGAAATGGGTTATCTGTGTCGCACCAGCCGTGAGTATCGAAACCCGATTTTTAGCCCAATAAACCCTCAGACTTACCGCTGAGTCACTGAGGGAGGAGAGGATGAGCGTATTATAAGTGACTGAGAAAT
Source organism: Limulus polyphemus (assembly GCF_000517525.1). Classification (NCBI taxonomy): domain Eukaryota; kingdom Metazoa; phylum Arthropoda; class Merostomata; order Xiphosura; family Limulidae; genus Limulus; species Limulus polyphemus. The sequence goes on along the minus strand of NW_013666548.1, from coordinate 46,693 downwards.
TTTCTAGTTTTATCATCTAAACCATAAATAAAATAAATCCTTTTTATGAAACATATGGGGAAAGCCGCTTTAAAACAACAAATAGATAAATTATAGTTTAAATATAAAACGTAGGACTAATTAACCAAATTTTTTCTTAGTTACAATATTGCTACACATGGTTTTCACATGGTGGATAAATCTGACAGAAGTTTAATTATTTGTTAACAATAGTTTGCGGTTCATGCTTTGTATACATTGTATCCTGATGTTACTTTGACATTCTACGACTCTAATTACTATTGGTCTGGTCATGATAAATATTACTATGCGTTTGTTGGCAACATTTAGATCATTACATAAATATCTAATGTTTTTGGCCTCATTTAACAAAATTAGAAAATGTGGAAGTATTTTTGTGTTATTTGTATTATTTTGTGTTATTTTGTGTTGTTATGTGTTATTTATGTTATTATGTGTAATAACTATGAAAAAAAAAACTTCCAAACAATTCACTAAACCATTCAACAAAAGTTTTAAAATATAGGTATCGTTCTAAATCTTTTATGTTCATCAAATATCACAAATTATCACTTTGGTCAATCACTCCCAAGTCATTACTGTAAGGATCAGATATTCAAACTTATATCAGTTTTCTTGTCTTTAATATTCAATCTAATGAGCACTTAAAAAACACGATAAGCAGCGATACTATTAAAATGTCAATAATAGAAATAAAATCATACTTTTTATCACTATTAGATTTTATACGTAACAGATTAATTAAACAAAATAAAAATAAGTGTTTTAATTGTTGACTAATAATACACTTACGCAATGTTTACACACAAATACTTATCAAATGATTGTGATTTCTTTGTTAATTTTAGTTCTAGAAAAACAATATTCTCAGTTGGCTCAGTGATAAGACTGAAGGCTTATAACGCTAAAAACAAGGTTTTGGTACACATGGTTAGCCCAACACACGTAGCTCATTGTTTTGCTTTGTGCTTAATAACAAACAAAGAACTCAGAAATATTCTTGATAGTTAAGTGATTCTTAAGACAGATAGATACCTCCGAGCTAAACCATGTTCAATTAATATTATAATCTTAGTGAAAATACTGAAAACAACAAGAACAACTAGCAAATGTGCAGATAAATGTTATAGTTTACTCTTCGTTCCTTGTTGTATACAGATTTAGTCAAGACTGTCCATTTCCAAGTCTTCTAATGAGGTGTGTTAGTATAATCAACATCTGAAGTTCTTTATTAACCCTACTTTGGTTTACATTTGAGGCTCTGATAGTCTAAAGATCTATTCAAAGTGTCATCAAGTTTAATATTCAGTTTCAGTTGATAATTTACACTAAGCTCTGTTTTGTCTTACAGATCCAGCTAGGGTTACTTATTCCCCGACCATCCAATATCTTCCTCTGGGGTTGTCCGGGATTATCCATTGTTATGTGCAAGCTAACCCCCCGTTTCTACATATCAAATGGAGTAAAGATGATCGTCCGTTTGACCCAAAAGCTCATTATGGGGTAATAAGTCTAAACAATGGTTCTCTGCAGATACAGAGGGTGACCCATGAGCACCAGGGTTGGTATATCTGCACTCCATATAATGTATATGGTACAGCGGGGCAATCGAATAGGATGGAAGTATTAGTGCGAGGTACGTGAATATACGTGTAGTTGTAAAGGTAGGTGAATATACGTATAGTTGTAAAGGTAGGTGAATATACGTGTAGTTGTCATCTTCACCTACCTTTACAACTACACGTATAATCACCTACCTTTACAACTACACGTATAATCACCTACCTTTACAACTACACGTATAATCACCTACCTTTACAACTACACGTATAATCACCTACCTTTACAACTACACGTATATTCACCTACCTTTACAACTACACGTATATTCACCTACCTCTACAACTACACGTATATTCACCTACCTCTACAACTACACGTATATTCACCTACCTCTACAACTACACGTATATTCACCTACCTTTACAACTACAGGTATATTCACCTACCTTTACAACTACACGTATATTCACCTACCTTTACAACTACACGTATTTTCACCTACCTTTACAACTATACGTATTTTCACCTACCTTTACAACTATACGTATCTTCACCTACCTTTACAACTATACGTATAATCACCTACCTTTACAACTACACGTATATATTCACCTACCCTTCGTATAGTTGTAAAGGTAGGTGAATATACGTGTAGTTGTAAAGGTAGGTGAATATACGCGTAATTGTAAAGAATACTAAAACTGTTCATTATGAAATTAAAAATTTCAATTCTGCGAGAGTGATTTCATTACATTTCAAAAGTTGGTGATAATTAGGCTTTTATTCACTAGTTTTAAAGCGATATTGAATCTACTCTTTATCAAAATAAAGCTGGAATGAGTCAGAGTTATTTACCGAAATAAAGCGCGACTTTGAGTCACATTTAGTATAAATTTCGAAAACCAAATCTGATTTTTATGGTTTTGGGATGTTTCCACATTTTCACGTGTTTCCTTAGAAGTTGTATATATATAAATACGGATCTTCAGTTAGTTTTAGTTTTCAGAGCTTTCATCACTTCAACGTCAAAACTGTCATTTCTTTCAAGAAAAACAAAAATAAACAACTAATGAATTCACTTACTCAACGTCAACATACAAATAGTGATCCATTCTCTGAAGCTGCTTCTCTTTTTCCGTCAGATTAACAATTGGAAAACAAGAAAAGTCAATAATCTGTTTTGATTTTCTTCAGATCCACCGGTGTTCACTGTGAAGCCTGAAGAGCAGTATCAGCGACGTGTCAACAGCGAAGTGACTATGCCTTGTTATGGTAAAGGACAACCAAAGCCAACAATAGAGTGGAGGAGGGTTTGTACATCAGTGTCTTGCAACGTATTTGCTACAGAAGGAAATAACATCTATATTTAAATGAGTTAGGCTACCCATGTTTATATCATTGATATGAAATATCTTTTTTTTTTTCCATGTCGATCTGACAGTCCAAAATAACTTAAAAAGTATAAAGAGTATTATTATTATTGCTAAGACAGGTAGGCCTTGATATCGTGACTGTATAATATCATCATAGTCACTAACATACTTAAGTAAACATTCATAATGAGATGTAACGGATTTTTGTCATTGTCTCATTCAACGCTCAGCAAGCTTTCATAAAAACTCGCTCCGCTCTTGATCCACCCTGTGTCGTAAAACCTACTCAAGGTAATGTTATTCTGCAGGCGGACAGCAAGAAGCTCTCACGTGACAGAAGCTCTCAGCGTAACGGTAATCTGACGATACGGACGCTGAAGAAGGAGGACCATGGTCGTTACGAGTGTGTTCTTCAGAATGACATTGCCACACTCGTCACAAGTACTTTGCTTGTCGTTGAAGGTAAATCCTGGTCTGGAGGTTATGTCTTTTTTAAAATGTAAACTGTATTTACGCTCAGCGTTTTCATTAAACGTAAACACCGGGACGTTGTTTTTTTTTTCCTATTGTATATTTTGTTTCAGAAAAAAAAAAAACTTTGAGTATCTACTTCCCAAATAATAGTAACTCTGTACTTCAACCACTTAAAAAAATATGTTTCTCTTACTAAATTTATTAAATAATCAGATGAACAAGATAACTGGAAAAATTAAATTTGTTGCAATACTTCGTCGATAAAAAAACCAACAAAACACTCAAATTGATAATTCCACAATATATATATTTTTTACAGGCACAACGCCTCACGCTCCCTTGAACATTACGATCAAAACAAGTGCTTTTTCGGCTACCTTGAGCTGGTTGCCTGCTTACGATGGGAATTACCCACAGTCCTATGTCATCTGGTCAGTCTTTTTCTTTTAGAGATATTGAAGTAAATACTGAACAATCTAAATTTTATTATTGTTCTCTTTACTAATATTTAAATGTTTGTAATATACATGTCTATACACACACACACACTAACATATTATCCATCATACAGCTACTAGAGTAGTGTCTGAAATACATGTATATACAAGCTGAGATACCGTCCTTTGTCCGGGTTATGAACTTAAAAAAATGTCGAGGTGGATGCTATGATAAAACAACACAAAATCCTAACTTTCAAACAATTTATTTATAACATATTATTAAAGTATTCATTATTACCTCGCCAAGAACTCTATATGTATATCTTTAAAACATGGTATGCACTGTGCAGTGGTCAGGGTGGCTTTGTAAGAAGAGGCAGCGGAGAAAGTAGTGGCGGTAAGGGTGGTTTCTGTTACCAGCTTTTAACAGCCAGCAGCTCTTAATGTCATTCTGCAGTTTTTCACGTGATTACTTAATTGACGGTCATTGCAGCACAAGTGTCTTACGTGTCGAAGTTGAAAGGTCACGGGTCAAAGTAAGAAGTGGGTATGACTCTGTAACGGCTCCTAATATCAACCTTATGGTGCTGTTGGAGTAGAAACGTTAGCTGAGTTTCTGTTGTATTGCAATAGTGGTGGCCGTTTTTTGTTTTTGCCATTACATTTATTCAGAGAGTGCTAGTGAACGCTCTGAAATACATTAAACGTTTGTGTGCTCTCCCCCCACACTGTGAGTATGTTGTTTTATAGAAAATTTTTTAAAAATGTTTTTTTTTATATTTGGTATAAGGACATGACACTATTTATGAATGTAGTTAACGTTCACGTATGCCAAAGATAATAAATGCTCAATAACAACAATAATGGGGGATGAAGGCAGTTGTGAACCCACCATTAACATGCCCTTTGTTTCAAACTCTCATCCCTGAAAGTTTGGTTGAGATTGGCCCGGCGATCTAGAGGTAGTTAGATAACAGACAACCAGACAGACATACAGATTCTTGTATTTTATGTATATAACCTAATAGTTTTTATTTTGGTGTAAGGATATGGTGCTATCTATGAATGTAGTTAACGTTAACTTACGTCAAATATAAAAAAAAAGTTCAATAACAGCAATAATGGAGTGGAAGGGGCTGTGGTCTCCCCCTAATAACATGTCTCTTGTTTCTAATTATCATTCCACAAAGTTTGGCTGAGATTGGCCCAACGAATTAGGAGTATTGAGACAAGGAACAAACAGACAGACATGCATATTTCTATTATTAATCACCTCTATGTTTGTCTGTCTCCAATATATAAATCTTGAAGAAGTAAAGATCAACATTTTGTTTTGAAAACTACTTTTTGTTGCCTTTCCAAGTGGATTAAGGCCAATCTCTGTTTCCTCCGAAATAGGAGAGCCATACACAGAGAAAAGACTAGAGAAAATTCTCCAATGCCGACTTGAAATGTTAGATAGAAAAAAAAAACATTGTCACTTGTCTTTCCAATTGCATCAGAAATGTTTCGGTCAAGCTCTGAACACTGTTTTTCCCAAATATCCTTTGTTTTAGTGTTATGTTAGTAATAAATGTTAATATTAGAAATGCTAAAAGTACTGTTATTCATGTTTAGTTTTATGTTATGTTGATTTCTTCTTGAACAAACTTACATCGCTCTAAAGTTCCATCGGATTGTGAGGTAAAAAGCTATTTGTAAGCTTCGCCATGATTCTGAATGGAGGAGTAGCAGACTAAAAAAATATACATTAAAAATATAACAAACACTTTATATTTTATATTTTCAAAAGTGCGTTGCCAACAATATTTTGGTGATGCAAATTAGCCATGTCTAAGGAATTAATTCCCTTGCAAGTATATACATACGTTCTTAAACTAAAATCAATATTACTAATAAATCTGCCCGCAGTGGCACAGCCTGCGGAATTACAACGCTAGAATCCGGGTTTCGATACCCGTGGTAGGCAGAGCACAGATAGCCCATCGTGTAGCTTTGTGCTTAATTACAAACAAACAAACTAATAAATCTAAAATTATCAAAGGTACTAAGGCTTACTAAAGAATCTATTTGTTGCATGGGTGGTGCCTTCAATTATTGTGTTCTTTTAAACGTTGTTTTAATTGAGTTTTTGATAAATATCTATACACAAATACCGTGTTCTTATTTTTTTAAAACCTTTTCTTAACTCGGGTACATCTTTTGTTTGCCTATAGAAGCGTTTCTACACTTGTAGAAAAGTCGTTTTATCGTCTATGGAAGCTATACACTGCAATTCTCAAACATAATACATCCTCTATAACCAGGCTGTTGGAAGATTAATAAGTTTTAAATTGTAGAACGTTGCTTTATATGTTACACATCGATAACCATGAGATAGACATTAGGTTAATTGGTAGTTTCCAACATACAGCGAAAAGAAAAAAAAAAAGTAGATAGGAAAATATCGTTCACCTAAATTGAAGAGCTTCAGGCTCACTCGTATTTTCTTTACCAGCATTTCAACGACCAATAATGGAAAAGTCAAAGTTCACGTGTTTCGTGGAAAGTAGGGAATCAATCATCCTTGAAAAGAGAAGACATAACTTGCTTTGTAAAGAAACACTTTAAATGCAGCTATCAAACATATTTTGTAAAAGTAGGATAAGAATTAAGCTGACAAAAGCTCGACGAGATGAAAACTTTTAAGGCGAGTGGAAATACTATATGATACAAATCGTCGTAATATCACGTCCTCTAATTTCTTACTTAATGAAATTTACAAAAATAACACTGATTATGCGTGTTACTTAAACTTCATCTTTTAAGTTTGTTTCGGCATTTATCTAATCGATATCTGTTATATGAAGCCTGTTTTATCTGCATTTTGTAACGCTGGATTTATGGCTTTGTTGCTAACATAACCCAATCTATCGATCGATATAATTTATATGTCAATAATGTTTATTAAATTTTATGTGGTCAACTGAAATACCGGTTTTGAGATTTAAATTCTCCGTGATTTAATATCAGGAATCAACTTTTTCAAATAAAAGGAATATATATATAGAGCATAAAATAAAAATTAGCTTTCCGTACAAATTCATACACGAATCATATAACGTGATTAAACATTTTAAATCATAGTAGAACTTATAAAAATATATATTGAGAAAACTAGAAGTAAAAATATAACCAGTTTAAACTGGTGGACCTAATAATCATTTTATACGTTATAAATTAAAATTTAAGAAAATAAAGCTTCAAAGTTCAACAAAACCGCTGACATTCATGTATAATGTATCACATTTGCTTTTTATCTGTAAAGGTTTTACGATATTTCTGCCTTTTACAACAAGTAAGCTAAACATTATTTTTTGTTTTTAAGTTCAAAATTGGAAAGATAAGAAAAGCGAGGCTCTCCAAGTCCACCGTGAGACTTCAGAGAACAGTTCAAAATTTGTTCAAGCTTACATAAGACTATACTAAAGTTTCTAATAAGAGATTTATGTAAATTTATGCTGTTTCATCAGGGCGCAGTAATCACCATTCTAAGTAGAACCGAAATTAGTAAGTAATATATTGAGATTTGCAGTGATTGCTGGGAAGTATGTACAGTATAACTTCCCCACGAGGCTACAGATAAATGATTACCTTCTTGGATACACCTTTTTTTTATTACATAAGTCACTTTGTTCTTATAGTGCAACGAGAAATCACATTTTTTATTACTATTGTATACAATATATATGCAAAGCTACATGTTTATGTAGCTACATGTTAAGGGTTAATCGAACTTTATAAGATCGATTTACTTGTACTAATGCTGTGGTTTGTTAACGGGGATGCGAGCCGCGTGCTTTTAAGACGTATATTCCTCCTCCACTCCATTCTGTGTGGAATGCCGCCACGTGCATATTTTTGGCGGAAAGAATTTGTCTGAGAGCATATATTAATGTATTGGGATTCTTATTCCATGTAGAATGCGACATTTCAAAGAATGGAAATGTCGATGTTCCTCTTGAAAACACAAACAATCGCGTGGCAGAACGTTTAGCACAGAAATGTGATCCAAAACCACGCCCCAAGCCAATCTGGAACAACGTCCTCTTGAAAAAAGTGAAGAATGTGGTTTCGGTAAAGAACCTTGCGGTGAAGCTGGGCTTGTCTCCTGCTAGTGTTAACAAGATAAAAAGCTTATAAGCTGTTGCTACACCTTGAAATCAGGACTATTTTGTTGATAAAATGACCGAAGAAACTGGAAACACAGCTATCTCCTTGGGGCTCGCAGTGCATTGTCAAATGACTTCTATATCTTTGGTCTTTGTTTTTCTTAGAAATATTATTGGAATCTTACTTCCAAGCACAATAGAAGGTTTGACAAGAAACGTGATACAAGATATCTCGCCTTCCTTTACATGTGATGCTTGTTGGAATAGAGATTCATGTTCCGAATAATATTTCACTATCACGATCATCAAATGAAACACAATAGACCAGTGATTCCCAACCTTTTCTCCACCAAGGACCCCTTTTATTATCATTTTTCCCCCCACGGACCCCATGTTTTGAAGGATTCCGCCT
>NW_013666548.1:31271-37405 GCF_000517525.1 Limulus polyphemus | reverse complement strand
AGTATTAAAAACTTACTTGTTTAATGAGATGGTATTACCTACGCGGACCGCCAGGTTTGGAACCATTGCAATAGACGATAGATGACGTAGCTCGTAAAAGTGATATTAATCTTCTAAATTCGTTTTATTATCGTATGGTATGCACAGTCTGCAATATTTTAAATCTTAAAGTACGTGTACCTATACCCCACAAAAAAAGGGTGGAGTTGTTTCTAGAATAGTAAGGAACATTGACAATATTTTTTTACGAGGTGCGATTAACTCTCCATAAGCGGCACAGCGATATGTCTGCGGACTTAAACGCTAGAATCCGAGTTTCGATACCCGTGGTGGTCAGAGCACAGATAGCCCATTGTGTAGCATTGTGCTTAATTACAAACAAATAAACCCTCCATAAAAAAAATACTTGGTTTGTCCTTGCAAGAATTGGAATTTGAACAAACTTACTCTCAGAAATATAAACTAAAAATATGATGATACTAATAATATTTTTATATTTCCTTTTATTTTTCATTTTTTGTTATCGTGTTCTAGAGTGGCAGCCAGCTAATTCCTTAGTCAGTCAACATTACTTTTACTTCCAAACGCTATTTCTTCCTACATTGCTTCCTTGTATCGTTTCCTGAATTCTTCCTCTCGTCACCCGATATACCTAGCGCTTTCGAACAGTTGTCTCTTGTTCACCTTAAGCAAAGTAAAGATAAAGACTAAAGTGCGTGACATAAGTTATATAGTTGTTTCATATCGGCGAGCGTGAGTGAGTCAATGTGCGGGGTAAAACTGATAAGTTGAAAAACAAAAAAATTTATTTTCTTCAAACTCCTTTTAAATCACTTTAGTGAGCTCACGTTCTATTTTATTTCAAGATAGCCACGTCAATTATCACATGTTTAGTATTTTTAGTTGATATTTACACCCAGACAATAAGTAATTCCTTAGAGAATGATTTAGTAATCAGAACTTTTAGCGCTAAAATGCTGGTCTTTTCAGAGCTTCAGATCAAATTCTCTAGCATTACGTTTGTTTGGAGTTGTCATTGTAAAAAAAAAAAATGTCTTGATTTTGTACATAACTTTTCTTTCTTCTCGCTTCGTTCAAATTTCGAAACAAGGAAATATGTAGATTCCCTAAGTGTATCTATCTCGTCTTTTGTTAAGTAAGAGATATATTAACAAAATGGACGATGTATTTGAATGTTACGTATCATTGCTTTTATTTCTTATATTGTCCCCCGGTGAGTTTGGGGATTTCCAACGCTAAAATCCGGGGTTCGATTCTCCGCGGTGGATTCAGCAGATAGTTTATTGTCGCTTTGCTTTGAAACAAACAAGTGAAACGAATTTTTTTTATATATACTTGTGAAGAAGGATGATGTAGCGTTTCTGGTTACTTAGCATTAATAATTTCTTACGCATGTTCCATGAATCGGCTTTCGGCCTTTATGAGGGGATGGGGGTGGGAGAACAATAGTTACATATGATTCACACTTTATTCGGGAAATTTCATTTCTGCTTTAACGTATATCAACGAAATTCGAGCATCCGGGTCACCGAAGCATCGTGGAAAACCAATATTGGATGTTCGGTTATCTTTATTCGGCTTTATCAATGAAGTGAGACTAACGTAATTAAAGAAAATAAGAACTTTGTATTGGTAATCAAAGAGTAGTCTGCAAACTGGAAATTGTTATGATTTGACATTATAGATAAATGTGCATATCTTAAACATATAGAAATAGTATTGGATGAGATAACGAAAGTTATTCTAAACAATAGAAGCACTGCTGATCTGTACAGGCCTTAATTATATTTCCTATAAATATTATTTGTTACTTCTTAGTAATATAGATAATCCTAATATTTCAACTTTATAATGTTACAGCCACTACTTTTCTGCACTTTACACTTCGCTTTAAAGATATCACTACTTGTACAAATGTATATTATCTCAATATAAGTGTCTCCTGATGGCCAATTGAAAGGTTTTGGTGAACAATTTGTGTAGATTTGCGCTAAAATAAATTATTAACAGTACTAGTGTCAGTAATTTGTACTAATACATCAAGTAGATATACATATAGGTTTCCTTTCAATAAAATTCTATATAATATAGAACAATAATGAAGTAATTTGAATGGATTTCATTTCAATGAAAGAATAAAGATGGAATTAAAGATGATCTTATAGAAAGGTTTTGAACGTTTTCCTTAACTGTTATTTCATTATTATATAAACTGTTTTCATTCCTAACAACTGTTTTTAAAACGATTCTGTACTCTTTGCCGTGTAGATAGTTAACAGTTTTAACAATTTATACATGATATAAAATTAGTGACGGATAGTCTTTTGTAGATTTGAAGGAAAGTCCTAAACAAACAGACTTTCTTATAGTGATAATTAGTAAGCAGTGGTAAACATATTTCCACAAAATTAATTAATATAGTACATTAGTCACGTGTCATATTCTAATTAATTACAGTGTTTGTGCATTACTATTATCAACTTGTATGTTTTTTAGCCATGTAGTTCGTGCAGTAGCGCATGTAATGGTGCTTTAAACCTTTAACCATTGTAGAGTTAAGCTAATATATATATATATATTTATTTATTTTATGATCACAGGTTGTCAGTGAAATAACTTTTACTTGTTTGTCTTTTCATAGTATATTTAAAAATAAAACGTTACTATCACGCCATGTCTTACTATCAATCACGTAGTTAAATTATTTGGTGTTTACTTATATGATAATCTTAATGGAATTAATGTGAAACTGATTGTAATAATCCAGAAGATGAAACTTGTAGTGTTATTGCTTTTAGAAATTTGTGAAATAGATAACGTTAAAACGCAATAATACTGCCATATTGGTTAATTTTTAACGTATCTTATGGTTACAGCTTTTTATTGAAAAGTTTGTCATTCAAGAAATTTGTGAAATAGATAACGCTAAAACAGACAAGCTTTTCAATAAAAAACTGTAACCATAAGATACGTTAAAAATTAAACAATATGGCAGTATTATTGCTTTAAGAAATTTGTGAAATAGATAACACTAAAACTGACAAACATTTTCAATAAAAAGCTGTAACCCTAAGATACGTTAAAAATTAAACAATATGGCAGTATTATTGCTTTAAGAAATTTGTGAAATAGATAACACTAAAACTGACAAACTTTTCAATAAAAAACTGTAACCATAAGATACGTTAAAAATAACTATTATCACGTGTAACTTTACATGCTATTTTTAAAATTCACGACAATTTCCCTAGTTTAGACAATGTAATAATGTAAAAATTCTGTTTTTGAGCTGTAAACAGTCTCTGTTACTCAAATATTAGAGTTCCATGAAAAATTATAATAAAAATAGTACTTATTTCACGCTGTGAGGGTTTTATCACTTCCAAATGCATGTTTAAGCGCCTAATGTGAATTCGTTCCATTAAAATAGTTTCTTGCATAGCATTTTAAGTGAGCTGTGATTTGGTGAAACTGTCTACAAATCTGTTAAAAAATGTTTATAGCAACAATCTCAAATTTAACCAAATTGTTCAACAATGAAATTACGTTACATTTTATAAATAAATACTGTTTCCATTCATACCAACTATTATTTTATGTTAACCAATTTGTAACTTATAATTTTCAGATTAATATTGTTGAGTATTGGTTTAAATACTGATGTTAAACTTATCACCCAATACTGAAGAACAAAGAAATCAATTATTGTAAAATATGCTGCTAACTTCTTTCTCATCACAGTTGTACATCTGTTACTTTATATATATAGCTAATACTCTCATAGATGTGTGTGTTCTTATGGATCTCAACTTTTACATCTTTATGTTACTTTTTCCACAGTAAAGCTTAATGACTTCCATAGGAGCAAATGTTCAATAATTAATTCATATAAAAAAAACGGAATATTAAATTGAGAATTTCTTGTTAGATGCTATAAGTTAAATTTTATACTTAGGATGTTATATTTCTCCTAATGCTCGGAATGGACGAAAGAGTCGTGGAATTATGATTTAGTGTAGAGATGATTCTTACAGATTAGTTTTGTACTTTAAGTTTGTGTCATTATCACCGACGTGTGTTATGGTACTAACGAACAGGTGATTTTCACTGGTTGTATTTATGTTCATACTTCGTACCCCATTGCTAGCATATATTGTGTAACTATATATTTGTTACTTGTTCATTGCTAATTACTTATCCTTGAAGAATAACGATTTCATCAATCCTGGAGAGAAATATCGATGTTTGTCTCCTGGAAGTCAACCAGTTGTAAAAACGGACATTCAAACGTCACTCAAATTAAACACAGATTGGCGAGAATGATTAAAAAGACAAAACCTGTTATAAAACAATGTTAACAACTGTTATGAAAATCGAGCGTTTGATGAACATGAATGTCTCAAAGTGTCATTAGCTTAATGTGGAACTGCTTCCAAACCAATTGTCGGCCCGGCATGGCCAGGTGGTTAGGGAGCTCGACTCGCAATCTGCGGGTCGCGGGTTCGAATCTCCATCACTCCAAACATGCTCGCCCTTTAAGCCGTGAGGGTGTTATAATGTTACGGTCGATCCCACTATTCGTTGGTAAAAGAGTAGCCCAAGAGTTGGCGGTGGGTGGTGATGACTAGCTGCCTTCCCTCTAGTCTTACAGTGCTAGATTAGGGACAGCTAGCGCAGACAGCCATCGTGTAGCTTTGCGCGAAATTCATAACAAACAAACAAACCAAACCAATTGTAAGGTTGTCCAGACACGTGGGTAAGGAAAAACCGTTACCCACAACAAAAGCACACGACCGCCGACTATCGGTTGTGGCTCGCATCGTGCATAGGGTACAGGAAATTGAATCAGTTACCCTGTCTTTGAGATATGGCTAAAAACTGGCATCACAAGGCTGGCTTGTATGCTCTGCAGATGCCCAATGATGTGCAATTTAAAACACAGTTAATTTGAAACGGTGCTAATAACACATCCAGTGGACCAACGATATGTGTAGTAGGATTCTTTTTAAACATGAATAACTTATACAACTGACTTATACTCACCTGGAGAGAACTTGGAGCCAGATCCACCTCATTTGTTGATAGGAACCTGGTGCATATAGCAATGGGGGAAGTAGTATGTTGTACCAAGTTATATGAACATACCAACTCTACATACTGCGGAGTGGTACCATTAAGGGAGCACATGTTAGGAACCACATTCTCCGAACATTTTTTTTTGCCATCACATGGTTGGGCAAGTAGCTCTGAGTTCAGCCAGGGGGCACTCCAAACACCGAGTGTTCGTAACTTTCCATTAAACTACAGTGATTGGAAGCTACACATTTTACAAAGAGACAAGTCTATTTATAAGAACTACATGTTTTACGGTATTCTCTAAACACACACAGTATCTTATATTCAAATTGTTTAATTTTTTATTTTTTTTTAATTCAGTAGAAGCTGATAAGGGATTTGTTGGTTATATTCAACAATATTATGTTAATCTTTTATTTTTTGTGAATATTTTGTTTAATTGTAATGACGCACAAACCTACACAATAGATTATCTCTGCTGTACCCAACGTGGGTATCGAAACCAATTTTTGTTTATAGATATAAGCCTCCAGAATTTCCGCTGAACCACTAGGAGGTTCAATGAAATAAATCCGTTTTCAAAGGAAATTATTGAAAAAAGATGTAATGTATTGGAATCACGAATATGTTTAAAATGTTGGTTGTACGTAATATAAGGCAACTTAATCTTAAAAAGTAACTGAGATAGATATAAATACGTAGAGAATTTTTTATTATTGTTATGAAGGTGAAAATATTATACTTTATTATACTTTTTAATTTATTTTTACCCCGATTAGGTTATGCCAAACATCATTAAAATTTGCTTAGATGAACATTAGTTTCCTGTGCCATTCCTTACAGACTGAAAATTAATCTTAAAACTTTGAGCAGTGATTTAATAAAGTAATACATTCAAATTCGATGACGAGGAACCCACTTTGAGACTAATAATGGCTGGAGACGGCTTGAATGGGTAATGAAGAAAAACTTTAATACAACAGCAAATGTACAACGTTTCGACAAGGTTCTGTCAGGTTATGACAAAACCTTGTCGA